>NW_024609857.1:91748591-91911357 GCF_016920785.2 Ixodes scapularis
ACAGCAAGTGCGAGCGATATGGGAGTCCATGCGAGCTTTTCATTGGTGAAAATGTAGTTTCAGCTAGAGCATATGACACTTTTCAGAGGCATTTTTTATTCCTCAACACTAAAATGCTACCGTTCGTTCGAGTTTCACCACGATAACGGGAAGAGTGAACGGCGATAATCGTATATGTCTGTGCTTCTGGAAGAGTATACGCGCGACGACAGTAGCGTGATAGCATAATTAGACAAGAAATTTTTTGAAAAAAAACGAGCCACACGTCGCCGTTTTCCTGCGACAATAACCTTATCTCTTCCTTTCAAAATCAGATTTGTCGTCTAAATTCGCATGAAAGTTGTGCGATTTGAAGTTGGTTTTCCGCACATGTGTTCCAGCCTTTACTTCGCAATTTCAAAGATTCAAAATTCGCCTCTTCTGTTGATAAAGATACTCAGAAGTTAGTTCATTGTCTCGCTGCGGCTGTACTAGGTTCGAAAGCCTCTAATTGTTTTGCATCGACTTCGAACAGTGGGGCTTCGGGCCGGCCTCTCTATAGCTATAAACAATTTGTTCACACTGAAATGCCTCAATCTGTTCGCACCATCTTCATCTACAGTTGTATCAGCTGTAAGGCATGTCTGATTCACCAGGTAGCATAAGTACGTTGAAACTCATGCTGCTTTTTGTGGGCGTAATAAATCCTTGGGGAATCCGGTGTCGACGCCCTGACGTCCAGTATCTGAAACGCGAAGGAATCAAGAGGATGACAGGTTTCGCTTCTGTAGTCTCGTAACATAAGCAGCGAAGGCTGACAAACACCAACAGAAGCGATATCCCGAAGAGCCACTATATGATAAACAGAGGTAAAGTGATCACCCACGACACCTGCCAAAGCGGCAATTAATTAAGGGGTAGAAGAAACCACAACCTGCAACCGTTGGCCACAAGATCCGTTGCACGACGCTGCTCGACTCGCTTGCACCCTTGAACAGTTGAAGGCCAATATCGATATAGTAAGTGAATGTGAGATCTGACGTAAAACTAAACCAAAAGACCTTGGCAGGAATTTATTAATCCTCACCCTACCAAAAAAAACGGTTCAAAAACAAACCGGAATGAATCCGGAATTTCACTCCGTCATATGGGCCCATAAGCAAACCGGATTTCTAGAAACCGTAAAATGAACCGGATATAACCCATCCGGAAACCCAACCGTAATTGGTTGAAGCGGAAGCTGAACCGTATCTGGCCGATCCGTAGATCTTCACCGGAGTGGCTCTATAACCGTATATTAAACCGTAACAGGCAACACCGGAAAATAATAGAAATAGTTTAATAGAGTGACATACCTACCCTTACAAAAATGTCATATCTCGACTTATAATAAAAAATACAGATATGGATATATAAAGAATTGGGCAGATATGGCCAGATATGCATAATAAGGCCGTATATCGATGGATAAAGTCATATCTGCCAAATTCCTTATATACCTATATCTGCCCAATAGACTGCTTTATGTGATCCCGTGTTTTGGCCTGGCAAATAGGGTACCCACCCATATAAAACAATCTCCATGTGATGCTCCTTCTAGCATCACATGAAAATTATTGCCATGGGGAAGTTACCATACTTTCTAGGTCCAGACTTGGGATCATATAATGCATTTTTACGAATATAACAAAATATACAATTTACTGCTATTCCACACTGCCAAATGTGTATATACATAGATATATCTACAGAATAGGCCACAGACCAATCTTTATTGGCCTAGTTCGGAATTTGTCATTCCGACAAATATGTATGCTACAAATATAGAAAGCAGGCAATCAGCACTTTAAAATATCATTCGACAGCGGAAAGTTACATCCCTTTGGCGGGATTGGTTGTCGAGGGAGGAGACAGGGAATATGGTTTGCGAAAAAAAAAAGTTTTATACATAAAAGCGTCAAAACTCCAAAGTAGCACTTCCCCCATTCAAAAAAAAAATGATAAGAAACAAAACTGTAATATCGCACGGACAACCATTAAAATTGAAAATGTAACAGCACACGGACCACCTATTAAAATAAAACAAACGGGAGGTGACAATTAAGATGTAAATTACACAATTAAGATGTAAACTACACAAGTCCCCCAGTCGCTCCTCGCTGGCCTCGTTCTTCCGTTCGGTCCCCAAATCATCCCTTGTGACCACACACACACACACGCACACGCACACGCGCACGCGCACACGCACGCGCGCACGCACGCACACGCGCGCACGCACGCACACGCGCGCGCACACGCACGCACGCACGCACACACACACGCACGCACGCACGCACGCACGCACGCACGCACGCGCGCGCGCGCGCACACACACACACACACACACACACACACTTGTATTGCCTCCGGCCATTCTCCGCCGGAAGCAATACAAGATAAAGAGGTAATTACTACTCCTTGAACACGACGAGGTCACCACTGTTTCCCGGACTAGAAAATGGAGAGGGCATCATATCTTTAACTAAACCCTCAAAAAAGGAAAAAATTACCAGATACATAACAAAAACACGAAGGACTAAACCATGAGAAACAAAATGAAATAATGGACACACAAGTAAAAAGAATAAAAACACGAAGGACTTACACAGACAGCCACATTTGGTCAATTAACAATAACGTTTAATTTTGGTCAAAAATATTCCTGCTGCGCTAAAGATCACCAATATGGTGTGTAAACTAGGCGACCTTGAGCAAAGCCGGAATATTTGTGATCATAATCAAATATCATTGCCGACTCAAAAAGCGTGGCTGCCTGCGTAAGTCTTTCATATTACTATTCTTCTGAATTCTTTGTTCATTATTGTGGATTCTGTGTTCATTGCGTTTTTTTTTTCGCGCCATAAAACGGCGTGTAATTATAGTCATAGCATCAATGGGACTACACAAGATTGCATTAAAGTTCCCTATTGGCTGTGTTTTATAGTGCACAGCCACTGTGTGTACACAAGTCAACTAGCTCTACAGATACCGCTCAGCACACCACTGCTAGGCTGAATCAGATAAGTGTCACACTTGCCGAGCTTGAAGTACAGTCGTGATCTATACGAATGTGAACAATCAATCGTCGACTGCCCAGTACTGGGAGCATCATGCAGCAGCTGACTTGCTCTCCTTTTCAAATGCCTTGCCAAGCAAGTGTAGTAAGTCGTCTGATAAGGAGAGAACGTCACCACGGACAGCACTGAGCAGTTGATACTCACCTGTTTACCTTCATCTAGATCAAGTCTCTTCCTGGCCGAAGTAGACTGTGTGTGCGCAGCACAAACGGCTATATTGAAATATCAAGAGGATAAAAGTTCAGAACAGGCTTGGCAAGGTTTCATATTGCAAGTATGCCCACGCAAATTTCACTTTCTAAAACATAAAAATGCATTTCAGATTGTCACCAGGACAAGCTGCTCTTACACAGCCGTATATAGACCTTTTCATTTTAGTAGTTGCATCACCGGCGGATAGAGGGCGCTGACGCACTCGGCGCCATTAGGTTGCTTCAATTTGGTTGGTCTCGGTTTCAACGTGAACGCGGCTATGTTGCTGATTTTTCTATTTTTTATTTTTATATATATTTTCATATATATAAATATATATTTTTTATATATATTATATAAATATATATATTTTCCTGATAACACAAAACTAACGATACAGTGGTACTGAGCCACTTTGAGGACTATAAGGTGTATTTTATCCTTAACTGCGGGCTTCGTTTTACCAACTCCTTTGATGATCTGATTATGGTCGGTTGTGAAACGCCTCACTGATGTAGAGAGAAGATTACGATCATCTGCGGCCGTGCCCGATGGCACCAGTTTCTGGAAAAACGAACTAATAAAGAGATTAACACGTGAATGTAAAGAATCATATCGACAGTTTGATTAGCAATGTTGAATCGGCCAGAAAAGATGAACTCGCAAGTTTACTACTCACTGTTTGGTTTTCGTGGGCACCCAACCTTTAGTGAACTTCGCAGACTAAAAACGTATCGTGTAATGACGCAGATAATTGATATAAACAAGTAATATCGTCTCGGCCTCTTTTTTTTTTTTTAATTCAGTACTTGAGCATGTTTTGACAGGCCGAGTAGGAAACTTTTTTAATTATCAACCCTGTTAAGGTACTAAGAAGCAGCATTTCACGATATTGCCCCTAGGAAACAAATTATTTTATATGAATATTTGCTTACTCAAGATATGATATAGGTGGCAGGCGCGTCAAATTAAATCTGGCACTTGTCTTCCGTAAAATTGACCAAATAAAATTAAAAGGCGCAGGAGGAGAAATACCTCAAAAAGTTTGGTTGAAGTCTAGCACTAGGCACCACTTCACGGACCTGTGTGAACAAATATTTATTTGTTTGAACAGATTCGCTCTGTAAATTTCGGCGTCGCCAGCCACCAAAAGTAAACCTCTATTCTTCATCGACAATCCTGGACTCAAATAATTGTTATGACTGCTTTTTTTTTTTTTTTTGCGTCAAAAATTGCTGATTTTAGATACCGGGAAAATTTAAAACAGAGTACGCAGAAGAAAAAAAAGCGTCGTCATTATTGCGCATGCGCCGAACCCAAACTACGTTTTGGATTGGCAAATAGCAACGACGTTATTTCTTTGTGCACGCTATTCTAAAACTCACTACTGTCAAGTGTCTGTGGCAGTTTCTTACGCGGGAAGTCCCTACCTTTGTGTTAAAAATAAATTAACCGGATGGCACAAGTTATCTAAATATAATCAATAAATCACTGTCGAAATGGGAGCGAACACGGTACACAATTTCTTAAACTTCATAAGTAAACCGACCAACCAAATGTTTACGTCGCAAGAAAAAAAAAAATGATTGAGAACCTTATACACCAAATGTAGAGGTGTGACATTATGAACAAACATATCGCCTGATGTTGACGTACCATTACTTCTAGCCTGAGATAAAATACAAGTTAAACGTTCATTGTCTATCTGCTCCGCGAGTTCCCTCACATAATCCAAAGAAACTGTTTTCAATATATTATGAATACAAAGAAGGATACCTCCTGGAAATACAAAGTCTTCTTGCGCTCATTCCGATCAAAATGTGTAATATAAATATACGCGCTTCTTACTGAGAATGCTCCGCTACTAGTAACAAACAAACCTGAGTTGTCATAAGGACCTTTGAACAATCGTGATGTCTTAGTCCTCGAGTAGACGTATCGGATTACAATTTCCGAAGTAAGACGAGAAAACGCGGTGAAACGCGACGAAAAACACGAATACAACGCATCCGCCAGGACGCGGAGGGGAGAGGGGAACAGCAAGTTGAAGCAACGTAATGGCTGCCGCGTCATGTGATTCCAAGATGGCAGCGCCCATGCGGAGGAGGATGAAAAGGTCTATATAAGGCAGCTTACCATCAACAAATTTCGCAGACTGCCATGGACCTAAACCTCGGCCTAGTCGATGCTAGGTTCTGTTCGGCGAGGGATGCACTGAGTAGAAAGGTGAAAAATGTGCTGTAGATTATGTGAAACAAACAAAGAAACAAACAAAAGCAATCCTAGCATGCACAATTCGCTACAGGGTTGGGTCAATTATGTTAACGCAATATACCTCAAACGCGTACCATGAGTGCTGGCAAGGTATTTGCTGTCTTCAATCTAGATAAGCTTGTAAATTTACATGCAAAATAACAAATAACTTAAAAGCTTAAATATATTTCGATGGAACTACAAGAACCGAAGACCAGCTCTGCAAATATGGTGCTATCTAGTACACCATTGATGAGTAGAATCGGATTAGAGCGTCCCCCTTACAAAGACTGAATGAAGCAAAGCAAGTATAGAGTCTGCCGTGCCACTACAACAGAAACAATGGTATTGTGATCTCATGGAGATCAGAGTTTGGAACAAGTGTGACAGTATGCCAATGTCAACAAGTATGCCAATGTCAACATTCATTTTTGTATATTTACGGTGACAGTGCAGGGAAACATTCAAACACCAGATACTCAGAAAGACAAGCACACGCACTGAACTTATAACTCCTGTGTATCGACTACTTCATTCTTCACTTCAAAGTCTGGATTGACTTTCCAGAACGGGATAAGCAGAAGAAACAGCACAAAATACAAGGAAAAAAGCGAAAGACAAGACAAAAGAAAAGGACCATTACCTCCAAACAGGGATGGGCAGTATTTCAAATACAAGTATTTAAAATACGTATTTCAAATACTTCGTGTATTTTGCATTTGTATTTAATTAAAAATTGGGTAATGTATTTGACATGTGTATTTAAATACTAAAACGTGGGTATTTCAAATACAATTGTAATTAAATACAATTTTTGGGCGAAAATACATCCCTCAAATTTATTGTCACTGTCCAGAGCAAGAAGAAAACTACCTTCTGCGCCGATTGCAGTGTCTCCCAATCAAGCACAAGCGTTTAGTGATTTTTTGATTACGGTGCTAGTCTAAGGCAAGAATAGTGACGAAATCGACGTTCACAGGCAGCCTGGCTAAATAAGTGCCTGTGACAACTTGTGATGCTTTCCAGCCTGATTTCAATCCATATTTTTGCCTGGGACATTCTAAATGCGCGGGTCGTCCAGATTTTCGTAACTGGTGCGAGTTGCAACAACAAAAAATTCTCTAGCTAGTGCTGCGCGTTTTGGTCGTCTCAGTTCTTTGTTGGTCTAAACCAAAAAGTAATCGACAAAAAAAGCTGCTTGAAGCTCTGTACTTTTTTCACCTATTACGTCCAAGCTGATTACATTTTTTGTGATTATATTTCTATTACGTTACTAGAGCCTCGTACACTAACTCCCGAGTGTGTGATGCAAAATTAAAATGAGATACCCAGAAACCTGTTGCAGGTGCCCTGAAGTCGCTGACACAAATTTTGAGGAATGTATTTGGAAAATTATTTGAAGGACACCAAATACATTTGGTTGTATTTGTATCTTGTACTTAAATGTTTTTTTTTTGTAAATGTAATTAGATTTGTAATTAAATACGTTTTTGACTAAGTATTTTGTATTTGTACTTTGATACATATTTGCATGTATTTTGCCATCCCTGCCTCCAAATAACTTTCTTAAACTTTCTAATTTCAAAAGCAAAGCACGACCAGTGACACAAGGGCATGTATCGCAGCCTAACGTATATTTTTACGCTCTGAAGAAGTGCTGTATCCCTACACGGCGCCCCCCCCCCCCCCTTTTTTTCTTCTTCTTTTCTTAATTTTTTTTATACGCTCCTATCTACTAAACACGACATCACACTGTTAAGAAACATGTGAGTAGTTGCCCAACACGAGCGTTTTGCCGGGCGAGAACCGCATTCCAAAAACGAACAGCGATCGAGCGCAAAACGTACTGTCAAACGCCGTGTTCAAAAAAAAAAAAATAATAATAATAAATGTGGGGCGCCGCGGCGCTTCCCTTTTGTTGGCGCCCAGAGCAACCGCCCAGGTCGCCCACCCCTAGGGGCGGCCCTGCACCTACGCATACGTCTGCACTGTGGCGAAGCGGAATATGAAGAATCGCTGTGGCTGGTCACCCTGAGGATGACACTTCTCAGCAATGGTCCAGTGCCCGCCGAGTGCCGACACGAATACTTAGCGGTAATAAGTAGCACGTTCAAACAGGCCTCGAAGAACACAAAATATTGTAAAAGTTCCGATGTCAGTAGTCGATAAGGAAGACTAATCAAATAGCAGCCAACGGTGTAGGCGGCTGCCACGTTGGACAACGTGCAGCTTTCAAACAATGTCGTCGGAAGACCCCGCACCAAGCGTTATTTCTTTATTTCACAATACTACCAGTTCCACAGGGGCGACTAGTGGAGCACAACGAAAGAAAAACAATGGTAGGCATGCAAGCAACCATGAACACTGGGTGAACATTATATAACACTTTGAACGATCATATTACGATACGAATTACGAAAAACTCTTTTGCCGCAATGTATTGGCGCAAATTTCTCACATTTTGGTTAAATGTAGCACGGTGAGCAGCACTCCATTGCAGTTTGCCGCAAATGGCCTTGTCAAGGTAATGGACCTTTTCCATATACCGACGGCACCAGGCGGTGGCTGCACGAACGAAAAATCGAGGAAGTGACCTACCTGTGCTACCAATCGATAATGGGAGCTACGCTACCAGTTTCTTCGCTCTCTGAGCAGCGGCGCCTGCCCAAGGCGACTTTAAAGAGGGGCGTCCGTGGCGTCCACCCAAACGTCGTGTTTTTCTTTCCGTCTACGTTCTTTTTTTGTGTAACACAATTATATATATATGCTGCAGTTGCGTGTTCTACTCGCTGATATATAGCCTCCTTCCGAATTTCCTCGATTTTTCGTTCCGACTTCCGCCGCTTGGCATCGGGCGCTCGCGCGTGCGCAGAACGCTTCTCGGAAAAGGTCCATTGCCTCCATATCCTTCTGTTTAGGGTGATGCCGTCCCTTATAGTATCTGGTGCCGTCGTAGCACTGTCAATGCTAAGTGCTCGAGGCGGAAAATGCGTTTTCACGGGCTCCGGAATAAGAAAGAAACAAAAGCGTTCGGAACAAGATGGTCAAATGTCACCACACTAAGCAAAGCGTGCATGAAAGAACCCTAACCGTGTCCGTCGGAAAATACCCCGTTAGTAGAGCAACTAACTTGCTCATAGTGACCAGAAGCCCCCTAATTATAGTCCGTTGCAACCTGAGAACGAAGGGCGAGGGTAAGACGGGCCTGGGAGGAGGAAGCAGGCGGAACGCTAAAGAGACAAGGAGGTTTCCCCCTCTCTTCTCCAGCGTTCCGTCTGCTTCCTCCTCCCCGGCCAGTGTTACCCTCGCCCTTCGTTCTTAGGTTGCAACGGACTATAGTGTTCATGATTAGTAAGAGCCCGAATTAACGCCCTCCCCCGAAAGATCGCCCTACCCATTTTTCCGGATAAATATTCAAAGGGTTAAAACGGCCGAAATATTGCCCATTCCATCGAATGAACGAAAAAGTCCTTCAATTAACGCGACTCCCTACGGGACTCCCTCAAACTCCTCTCCCAGCAGAAAAAAAAAAAAAAAACGAAAAAAAAAACGTTCTGGAATTACAATTTGGGCAGATTAGTAAGGTTTCCGCTAGCGTATCTCATTTTACCGCGGATTTTGAAAGATACTCGCTGCAATTCATTCGCGTTCCAAGTTCAATACCAAGCGTGCGACCACGTGCCACGAGACGGTGGCGCCGGGGTGCGGCCTTTGGATGAATTATTCGACAGGAATAGGGAGACGTCGCCAGTGTCGTCTGTCCGCAGCTAGCGAAGCCAGCAAAGCAACGAGATGTCCAAGACATCTTAAGGGCGAAACACATGTACGACGAAACCGTCCGATCCGACGTCCGACCGCGCAATACGACGGTCGGAGGCGAGGGTTTTCAACGCTCTCCGATGCTACGAAAACCCTCTCCCCCCAAGGTCATTCCGGCAGTCCGCACGTCGGATCGGACGGTTTCGTCGTACATGTGTTTCGCGCTTAACACAAACTGTTGCGTTGTTAGCTGCACGCATAGTTACAAAAATTGTACTCCAGGAACGAAGTTTCTCCGTTTTTCGACGCGCCCATGCCTGCAAGACCAGCGAGAGCGTTGGATTCACTGCATACGTCGTGCGAAGTAGGTGGGAAGCATGTTTGGCGCGGGTCCATATCACAAGAGCGAATGACATTTTAGCGAACGGCGACATTTGAGCGAAAGTTCGTTTTAGCGAATAACGGGGGCGCGCGTTAACCCATCCGTCGCGCTGCGCTTTACGCCGCTTCGCGGCGACAGTCTGCGGCAACTCATTACAAAAATATGAACTCGCTTGGCTCACCCGAAAACGCCGCTTCGCGGCGTCCGACTATTCGCTAACGTGTCATTCGATGAAACGTGGGCGTTCGCTAAAACGTCATTCGATCAAGTGAGTGCCTCCCGTTTGGCGCTTCCATGCCCGTGCATGTGAGTGCGGGAGCGTAATTTCCTGGACTTCTCTCGTTTTCTTCAGTGCCGACGATACTGAATGGAAGCCCACGGTATGGTCGAGAGTTTGCAGTGCGCACTTCGTTGGCGGTAAACCATCGACGAATCCCGCATCTCTGTCATATACGCCGACCATTCTTCTACCACCCTACCGCAAGCCGCTTGCGATATCTGAGGACAAGAAGTCCCGCTATGAACGGTAAGCCACACATTTCTGCCCCCCACCCCGGCGGCGGGAGAAGGTTGAATTTAGATGGTGACAAACTGCAACCTTGTCTTGATGGGGAGATATCAAGTGGGCATAGTTTTGGCAGTTGGTTCTGTTGCGCGAGAGTTCGTGCAACTGAGGTGCGTCATTGAGCAAGGACCTCGCGCTCGTAGCCATCGCCGAGGTATATCCCGAGGTAATCCCAAGGTAAAACGGAGTGTACATTAGGTCGAAATCGCTGCCGTCAGCGGTGCCGCGGCACAAATAGCAAGGTTTCAGTTCTCGCGCCTCGTCCGTGCGCGTTTCTTGCCGCTTAGATGGATGGATGGATGGATATTGGCTGTTCCCTTTATATCGGGCGGTAGCTTGCGCCACCTAGCCTTAGAATATTTCATTAAGAAATTTGTTCTTCCCTTTTTTTTTTTCTTCTTCTATTCTTTTTTCCCTTTACCTCTCTGCAACTATCACCGGGCGGGTAGAGTACTTTCCAGGAAAACCTTTGGGGGATCGGGCAAAAAAAAAAAAATTAAACACCGCCCCCCGCTTCCTCCCCCGGGCGAGGGAGTCGCCAATTTTCCTCATGTCAACCTAGGGTAACTGTAGTGAGGGTGGGCGCAACTCAAAACCTGGAGAGCGTTTGCAATTTAATGGCGGCGCCTGAGGGAGAGGATTCGAGAAAAGATATGTGCCAGTGTTGCCTGCACGAGAGCAGGCGCCCGCTCTGTTGCAACTCTGTTGCTCCATGCGCCTTTCCTCCTCTCGCCTTCCATTGCAAGCAACGAGCGCCTTGGCCAACGTTACTAAAGCACTCAGTTGGGAAACTCCCATAGAGACAGCTTTGAAAAAGTGGCCCCAATCTGTCTCCGAGCACCGAGCTAATGACGAACACAACGCCACCATTTCTCCCGCAGCGGCCACTCGAAGAAGTGCACGTGACTTGTATTTTGGCTTTAAGAACAGGTATAGCGGGAGAGGTTACAGGGTTTAAAGAAAAGTTTATTGACACTGTAAACTGCAAGACGTAAATCAGGGGTGCCACCCCCGTCTCCCCGGCGGACGCGCCGCGTTCGGCTACTGAAGTTAAAATGCACCTAGGGCGGGACGCGCTACCTGAAAGGCCCGCTGAGGCATGGTTGTATGAAAACAATACTAATTGTTCCGCAAAACCTTGCGAACTAAAGATGATAAAAACATCACGCGCCCATCATTTGGTACTAAACTCCAATAAATTTCATACAAAAAGAGTCTTTTCCGTTTGTTTTTACGCAAAAACAGGCTTTCAAAAAGCTCGAGGTGACCATAGTACAGACAAACGAAAAAGAGTGGCGCTGTTGTCGCATTTAGCTCGGTCTCGGTAGACGCCAGCGGCCCAGGTTTCGACGGCGAGTTTCCCAACTGAGTGTTTTAGTAACGTTGGCCTTGGCGCAGCCTCTCTCGTTTCCTTCTCGCTCCGAGAATAGGTGACCGGCGTTTGAGCCGGAAGTTTCGTCATCCGAAGCGAGGCACCACGTGACTTCACGCTTCCGGTTCGTCCGGTGCCGGTCGCGGTTCGTCCAGCTGCATCAAGAGCCCTTCTAGGCGTGGTGGCCGTGCTGTATTCGCGGTGAAAATGGCTTACAGTTCCGCGGTACGTTGTTCTAACGCAAGCCATAGAGGGAGTAAGATGTTCCACTTCCCGTGTAACAAAGCATGGAAGCAACGATGGGCCGTCGCTGTTAAGCGAGTGAAAGAGCGAGATGACCTGTGACAGACAAACGTCGGTGACCGTTTATGCGCGGCCAATATTGTTACATGCCAGTACAACGTGTTCTCTCTTTCTTCGGGTAGGGCCAGCGGGAAATAACGATCTCTAACAGTCTTTCGGCACCCACCAAAAGCGTCTCGATTATTCCACGAAGGGGTGAGCACTGCTTGTCGTACAAGGCATCTGCGAGAACGCGGGATGCGACCTCGCAGGCAATCAGTTCATGGCACGACGTTTCGTCAACAGGCCGTTTAATCGTTACATCGACAGCTCGGATTAACATTTTCTGTGATGAGCCGCCGCAGACTGTTCCCGGGAAGCGGCGTGGATGGGTGGTTTGCTATAATATAAATAAACAAAAGGACAGGTCAGCTTTTTGTAATATAAAGAAACAAAAGCCAATGGGCAGCACTTTCATATTGACGGATAATAAAGCAGTAGCACGACCCTGCGTAGCTCATATAAAAATCGGTGCTCGTTTGTGTATGCTTTCTTACTCGACATCATTAAAAAAAAACGTGCGGGAAGGGGGGGGGGGGGGGGGGGGGGGGTTATTGTAGTTCACGGGGGACAACTTAGTTGAAGTACCAAAAACGCGTGAGTGTTAAAAAGCAAGGATTGTCACGTAGTCAGATGTCGACGAAACTAACTTTCGCACGGAAGTGGCGTTTTAATCGCGCGAGAAAGCATACTTGCTGAGTTTGAAACGCCGTCTGTCCGACTTCTTTCCCCGTCTTGAACTTTTCATTGCCTGAAGATTTTCTTACCCAGGCTTAGGTGTTCTTACAAAGTGAGAAAAGTATGCCAGACCTCCGACCGGGCATTTCAGCTGGCCGTGTCTTACGGCTTACATTCGCGCCAATTTCAGTCGGTGATGTGATCTAACGTAACCATCAAAAATAAACAGAACTCAAATGAAAAACGCTGGCTCAAAAGGAAAACGAAACAACCAACCTGAGTTCTCATGCGAAGATCCGGAAAGCGCGGTGCGAGTGCAGCTTGCCGCCGGCCGCACTCGCTCCGCGCTTTCGTGGCCGTTCTCGATGCTTCTGCGTACCGATTAGTACTTAACATATCCGTAGAAGTAACTTGAGACGTTCAGAAGTGTGTAAGTCACCCAGCAGCAGAGGAAGGTGGCCCGGATTGATCGGGTTTCAACACCCGCACACGCTTCCGTAGCCGTCATGGGGCTGCGTCTGGCTGCGTCGGCTGCAAGCTACGAACCGGAAGTGAATATTACCCAGAGTTCTTTGAGGCTGCTGCCAAACGCCGGTCGAGCGGAGAAAGCGGAGAAAGCAAAGTTGCCAGACAAGCAGCAACGTCCAAAATGGCGGAATTTACCATTTTTCGCGTTAAAAAAAATACTTCCTATCGCAACAAAACTGGTGGCTATGGAAAAGTAATCATTTATACCTTGTGTAAATTATTCAAGCACCTTAATGGACTTTTATGACCCGAGTTAGCAAAGAAAACGACCCTTTGCCCCATAGACTCTCAGCAAAATTTAGCAATTAAATGGCGTCCATGTCCCGTGATCGCCGGTCTAGCAGTTGCACCCACCCTCACTTGAGCCTCCCTAGGTCAACCTCGTCGGTGTTCCTCCTTAAACCACACCCACTGGGGGACAGGGGTGCTATGTTGCGCTTTTTGCACTCCCAGGAGACTAGGGAGAGGGAAGTGACGTCAACGACACAGCAAACGCAGATTGGGTGTTGATTTCGTTTTCTTCTGTCAACATCCAATCTGCATTTGCCTTGTCGTTGACGTCACTTCCCTCTCCCTAGTCTCCTGGGAGTGCAAAAAGCGCAACATAGCCCTCCAGGTGTGAGACTTTCGGCCGGAGCCACGCGGGAGGGAGTCCCAATATTCCTCTGTCCCTCCTGACCCCCAGGTGTGCTAATTGTTCGTCCTTGTTTCATTTTCCCTAGACTGTATCCACCAGTTTTACAATCTCCTTTTTGTGATGGTAACCCTTTTTTTCTCCATTCCTCCATCCTCTTCTGCAAAACCGAGCGCCCCCGCCAAATCCACCGACCCCTCCAGGAGAGCAGGACGAAGCCTCGTACATTCTAAAACAAGATGTTCCATTGTTTCGTTCTCATTTTGGCAAATGGCACATAATGTATCCATTTTTTTTAATTTAGCCCTATACGTTTTGGTTCTTAAAACCCCCGTTCTAGCCTCAAATAGTAGGGAACTACCCCGTGAATTATCAAAAACCTGTTCTTTTCTTATTTCCTGCTTATGTGACCTGTAAATTGCTAAAGCTGATTTTCCTTGCATCCTACCACTCCACATTTTCCTTTCGGCTTCTTTTATGCCCTTTTTTATCGTTTTGTTCCGCTCAGTCTCCTCCCTAGATGAAAGATATTTAAATTTTAGTTTTCTCGTTCGGTTCATCCATTTTGTATTCAAACTCTTCATGTATAAATACTTGTACACCTTCCTTGCCCATCGTACGTCCTCCATTTTTGTTAGTCTTTGATCAAATTTCAATTTGCTGATTGCCTCTCTACTCTCAAGAGACGACCAGCCCATGTCCCCTTGTACCCCTTCATTTGGCGTGTTCCCATGCGCCCCCAGTGCCAACCTGCCTACACTTCTCTGTCTGACCTCCAATCCTGTCTGAACCTCTGATCGCATGCACAACAGGGAGGCACTCACTTGATCGAATGACGCTTTAGCGAACGCCCACGTTTCATCGAATGACACTTTAGCGAATAGTCGGACGCCGCGAAGCGGCGTTTTCGGGTGGGCCAAGTAGGTTCATATTTTTGTAATGAGTTGCCGCAGACTGTCGCCGCGAAGCGGCGTAAAGCGCAGCGCGACGGATGGGTTAACACGCGCCCCCGTTATTCGCTAAAACGACCATTCGCTCAAATGTCGCCGTTCGCTAAAATGTCATTCGCTCTTGTGATATGGACCCATTACAATTCCATAGTGCTCTATGCTTCATAATAGCCGAATTTCTTTTCCCCCTTTTTATTATATTTTCCTCATGTAGCTCTAAATATTTCTTTCCCTGTTTCATCCAGACCCCCAGATATTTGTACTAATCTACATAGTCTATTTCAAAGTTCTGAATTCTCAGCGGCTCCCCCTTTTCGTCATTAAAAACCATCACTCCAGATTTTTCTCTACTGAAATTCAGACCAAGCTTGTCGCCCTCTCCTCCACATATCCCAATTAGTTTGTCCAATATTTCTCGGCTATCTGCTATAAGTACGATGTCGTCTGCATACATCAGTCCAGGTATGACTTGGTTTACTTTTCTCCCTCCCTCCATATACGTTAGATCGAATCCCAAGTTGCTCTGCTCTAACCTGTTTTCCAATTCGCTTAGGTATACCATGAAGAGCAGTGGTGACAGGGGACAACCCTGTCTAAGCCCTCTTTTTATTGCTGCTGGTCTTGTAGTTTCTGCCTCCCACTTTATAACCACTTCATTATTTGTATACACTTTTTGCAAGAATCTAATCAAATGTGCATCTAGCTCATACCTCCTCAGCAGTTCCCAGAGTTTTTCCTGACTCACATTGTCGTATGCCCCCTTGATATCTAAAAATGCTGCCCATAATGGTCTATGGTTTGTCGCTGCAATTTCTATGCACTGGGTGGCTATAAATAAATTATCTTCAAGCCTTCTATCCCTTCGGAAACCATTTTGGAGCTCACCCAGAATCTGCGTGCTTTCTGCCCACTCTTCCATTCTTCTCTTCACTATCTGCATAGCTAGCCTGTATATGACCGAAGTTACTGTGATTGGGCGATATGATTTAATACTATCTTTATTACCTTGGCCTTTATATATTAGTCTCATCTTGCTTAGTTTCCAATCATTGGGTACGTCCCCCCCTTTAATTATTTGGTCTATCACCTGTTTTAGCTTTAATTTGCTTGCTTTACCTAGGGCCTTTATTAGTCTGATTGGAATGTCATCTGGACCTCTTGCTGTTCCTGCTGGAATCTTACTTTCCACTCTGTCCCATTCTTCTATAGTAGTTCCTATTGTTTCGGCTCCCTCTTCCTCCTGCAAGTTACTGTGATTGGTGTTCTCCAGTTTTTCATTTGGTTTCAACTCCGAGAAAGCTTCTTCAATTGTCCTCCTGATGTATTCTCGAGCCTCTTTCCCTTCAACCTTTATCCCCTCCTGCGTGGTGAGTGAGTGCTGGCACGACTCCGTCTTTTTTCCCTGTGCCTTAATGTGCTCCCAAAATCTTTTTGCTGCATTTCTGTCATTCTGATTTATCTCCATCATCCACTGAACCCCTGCGCTGCCAATTTTGGTCTGTATGAGAGCTGATGCCTCCCTTTTTCTATTCAGAAAAAATTTCCCATTTTGCTGCTACTTCGTCCGGGGTTGCTCCCCTTTTCTTTGCCCACCTATGTTCTCGAGATGCCTTTTGACGTCGTGATATGGCTGCCTTCCCAGGTGAAAATATGAAGTGGTATTTCAAGTGGTACCACTATCTTTCAAGTGGTACCACTTTCTTTCAAGTGGTACCACTTGAGTTCGAAATGGTACCACTTGGGTTCGAAATGGTACCTCTTGGACTGCAAGTGGTGCCACTTGAGCTGCAAGCGGTGCCACGTGGGCTGCAAGTGGTGCCACGTGGGCTGCAAGTGGTGCCACTTGGGCCGCAAGCGGTGCCACTTGGGCTGCAAGCGGTGTTACAAGACATGTCGCTAGATGGCGCCACCCTCCTGTGTATTTCCTGCGGTTTCCTGCGGTTTGCGGTTGCGGTGAGCGGACGTGTTTCCTGGTTCTCCTCGAGCATCCGAAGCTAAGTGCCAGTTTTTCTTCCTTTCTCTCTCTTTTTTTGAGAGTTGATTGGAAGTGACTATGCGGTAGCAGTATTAGGTTTGAACAGCAGCAGTTAACGTTAGTTTCGCAAAGTAGGCTCTGTTTGAATTTTTGGCGGGAAGGGACGGTTTGTTCCCGGTCTAGACATGGGTCTAGATTTGGGTCGGCATGACAAGGGTGGGGACGAGTTGGTGCAGTGCGAGGGGTGTGGGAGGTGGTGTTACCTGGAGGAGACGGGTTTCGGGAGCCTGGAGGTGGCGGCGGAGGTGAGTTTCGAGTGTCGGCTTTGTGTGAAGCTTCAGCAGGTAACTGGGGAATGGGAGGGTAGAGTTCGGGAGATTGAGGCCCAGCTTAAGGCAGAAGGAGAGAAGCGGGTGGGTCTCGAGGCCCAGGTAGAGGAGCTGACTAGGCAGCTTAATCATGAGAGTGAGCAGCGGGTCGGCCTCGAGAAGCAGGCGGAAGAGCTGGGGGAAGTATGGAAGGCGGGTTTAGAGGAGCGTAAGAGGGAGTGTGACAGTAGGGTAGAGCGCCTGGAAGGGGTAATTCGAGCGAGTGAGAGTAGCGAGGGAAGAAAGGAGGAAGTGTCAGTTCTAGCGGGACGAACCACCAGTCTGCAGGCTGGGGTCCCTGGTGGTCGGGAGTCCGGCCTGTTGGCAGGCGGGCTCGACGACGCTGGAGAGCTGATTGAACCTCAGCTCAATGGCGCCTTCGAGCAGCAGGCGTCGGGCAGTCAGGTGACAGGAGATAAGTCGCAGGACAAAGGCGCGCAGGCACCAGGGGGATCTAGGGTACTGGTAGTGGGGAGCTCTAACGTAGCACGGGTTAGGAGGGGTGTACATAACAGGGTGAAGGGAGACCAGAGGGTAACCGTAGAGGTCCAGCCGGGGAAGTGTATGGTGGATGCTATGACCGCAGCACGTGAGGGGGTGTGGGATAACCGGGAGGGAAGGAACCTAGTAATAGTTCATGCGGGGCTTAATGATGTGCTGAAGGGTAGGAGCCAGAACCTTGGAAAGCAGCTAAACGTGGGAATACGTAAGCTGAGGGACGTGTCTGAGAATGTGCATGTGGTTGTGTGCACCATTCCAGAAGTTCGGGGGGAGTCCGGGTTAACGGAGAGGAGGGTTGTCGAAGCCAACGGAGTAATTAAGGGTATGAGTCGACAGCTTCGGTACGACGTAATGGAAGTAAACAGAGAGGTGTACGAGGCTGGCTCCCGCCCTTTTGCAGATGGCATTCACTACAGTGAGGCCACGGGTTACAGGGTGGGGGATAGGATGGGCCGCACGGTGACTGCTTTTTTGGGGGGACCGAGGGCCCTGGGGGCACTGAAGTAATTGAAAACCCAACGAAGTCAGGAGAGGCACCCAGGGTTAAAAAGAGGAGAAAACGTAAGAACAGGTATAAAAAAACAGCACAATCAGACATTGGATATATTAACATGCAGGGTGGTAGAAATAGGTTAAAATGGGAAGAGGTAGAGGAGCAACTAAGAAAGGAGGATTTAATGGTGTATGGGTTTGTGGAAACACATCTCAGAGACATGGAGCAGCCACCTTGCGACCCTGACTATGTGTGGGAAGAATGCAACAGAATGGAGGGAACGAGGAAGGGAGGTGGAATTGGAGCATTTATTAAGAAGAATATGAACTTTCAAAGGATCCGAAAGGAGTGCGCCGAACATTTGTGGCTGAAAGGAAAAGTCGCTGGGGAATCAACAGTCCTTGGAGTGGTTTACTTATGGACAGGGACAGGTGCTAAAGAGGAAAACAGAAAAATGATTGATTGCATATCAAGAGACATTAGTGAACTAGGGGAAGGCTCCGAAATAATTATTATGGGAGACATGAATGCCCATATTGAGGGTCTGGATGGGTATACGGACTCAACTGGAAGCATATTACTAGAACTGGTGGAAAAACATGACTTAGTTTTATGTAATACCAGTCAGAAGTGTGACGGGCACATAACCTGGGAAACTGGCAATCTGCATTCAACTATAGATTACGTACTCATGTCACACAAAATATATGGTAAGTTACAAGTAATGAAAATAGATGAAGAAGGTTCCAAAAGTCTTGGTAGTGATCACAAACGTATTAAGCTGAATTTTGCCAGAGAAGTAAATGCTGAAACTAGACAACATAATTCAAAGCAAACTTTCTGCAGCGACAAAGAGTTGGAAATAGTTGTTGAAAGAATAGAGGCAGCAGTTTCAGGGCAACGGCATACAGATCGGACCTATGAGAGCCTAACTAAGCTTTTTGCTCTAGAACTAGACAAAGTTAAGAGTAAACGAAAGGGGAAGCAAGGACATAGACCAAAAAGCTGGTGGGACAAAGAAGTGAAGCAAGCGATACAAAAATGTCAGGAAGCCTCTAGAGAACACAGGTATTCCAAGCGTAGTGGGGAGTCCGAAACGGAAGTAAAAAGAAAATGGGACAATTTTATAACATGTCGCCGAGAGGCATCCAGTTTGATCAATGCGAAAATTCAGAGAAAGGGTGAGGAATGGATGAGTAATGTAAGTAAGAAAGATAGAAACGCTGCCAAGAAGTTTTGGGAGCACTTGAACTCACTCGGTGAAACAACGCAAGCTAGACAGAGGTTCATACTCTCGCATCAGGGAGATCAATTAGAGGGAGATGATGCGATACAATATATAGGAGCAGTGATGGAGGAGAAATTTCGGGAACGGTTACATGTGGAAGATAGGAGAACCGAAGGAAGTAGCAGTCCAGTTTGTGACATCGCGGATTTTGGACGAAGAGAATGGGAAAAGGCGGAACGAAGAGTCCCTAGTGGCACGTCGACAGGCACAGACGGTATCCCTATCAAGCTGGTGAAGAATTTGGGTCCTAAATCTAAGGCAAAACTAAGGGAGGTAGTGAGTACCATGATAACAAAAGGAAATATTCCAGATGAATGGAGGCTTAGTAGGATGAGTATGATATATAAGGGAAAGGGAGATAAGTCTGATATTAGGAATTATCGTCCTATAACCGTGACACCGGTTATTTACAGGTTGGTAATGCAGATTATAAAGAACAGACTGGAGGAATGGGTAGATTGCAAGGGCATACTGGGCGAATTACAGAACGGGTTTCGAAAACAAAGAAGGTTGGAGGACAATTTATTTTCTCTAACACAGTGTATAGAAATAGCGCAAAAAGAAAACAGACAGCTCTGGCTGGCATTTCTGGATATCAAGGGTGCCTATGATAATGTGAACCAAAGAAACCTGTGGGACATAATGGAGAACTTAAACCTAGATGAAGGACTAACAGCACTATTAAGGAACATTTACAAAGATAACAAGGTGATTATAACATGGGAAGGAAAGGCGACAGGGAAAATAGAGATAAGACGAGGCCTTAGGCCGGGGTGCCCGTTATCGCCTTTGCTGTTTATGTTGTATCTGAGAGGATTGGAGGATAGACTAGAGAAGAGTGGGCTTGGGTTCAACCTTTCTTACAGTAAGCTAGGCTAAAAAATTCAGCAATCCTTACCGGGATTGATGTATGCGGATGATATTGTACTAATGGCTAACAACAGGACAGAGTTGCAGGAATTAATGAGCATCTGTGGTAGGGAAGGAGAGGAATTAGGTTTAGAATTCAGTAGCGAAAAATCGGCAGTCATGATTTTTAACGAGGATGAAGTTGAGAGGCTGAAGATACAGAATATTACAGTTGAGAGAGCTAGTAAATACAAGTATCTAGGAGTATGGATATGTGATGGTGCAGAATATCTCAGAGACCATGAAAAGTATATAATAGGTAAGGGCAACAGAAATGCAGCTGTAATGAAAAATAGAGCACTTTGGAATTACAACAGGTATGAGGTGGTGAGAGAGATTTGGAAAGGGGTCATGGTGCCTGGCTTGACTTTTGGAAACGCAGTGCTATGCATGAAATCCGAAGTGCATGCGAGACTAGAAATAAAACAGCGCGGAGTAGGTAGACTGGCTTTGGGGGCACATTGCAAAACGCCAAACCAGGGAGTACAAGGAGACATGGGATGGGCGTCATTTGAGAGCAGGGAAGCGGTGAGCAAGGTAGAATTTGAGGATAGGTTGAGGCAAATGGACGGGGAGCAATGGGCACGAAAGGTTTTCAGCTATTTATACATGAGGAGTGTAGACACAAAGTGGAGACAGCGCACTAGGAAATTAAGGGAAAGTTTTTGGGCTATAGCGAAGATACGGAAGAGCAAGTCTCAGTTAAGAAGAAAGTTAAGGAGAAAGAGATTGGTGGCTAGAGGGAATGCAGACAAAGACGGCTCTGGAAAGCTATAGATTAAACAAAAGAGTTATTGCCAAAGAAAGCATTTATGACAATTCTAGGGGAAGCTCATTGCTGTTTGAGGCAAGAACGGGTGTTCTGCGAACCAGAACATACAGAGTGAAGTACCAGGAAATTGATACAGTGTGCACTGCTTGTGGAGAGGAGGACGAGACGGCTGAGCACTTGATACTCTACTGTAAAGGGCTTCACCCTATGCCTACCGAAGACAACATAGATTTAATAAAGTCATTGGGTTTTAGAGACAGCGAAGGGAGAGTGGATTTCAAGACTGTAGAGATTACCAAGCAAAGATTAGTAAGTGAATGGTGGCAGAAATCGAGAGAAAACCAGGTATTTTCTTATCCACTGATGGCAAGGGGGTTTCATAGCCTCACTTTCTTTGCACTGCGGAGTGAATATAGATTTCACATTTAAATATTCTAAGCTTAAATGGTAAAACAAAATGGCTAGGTGGCGTAAGCTACCGCCCGATCCAAAGGGCTCAGCCGTATTCATCCATCCATCCATCCATCCATTTTGGCGCCATCCACCTCCGGGCCGAGGGCAGAGGCATATCAGACGCGGGGCGCGAAGTATGTACCACGATGTAACTCGTCATTAAGCATTCAATAAACAGTTCTTAAAGGTTAAACGTGTCCGCAACCAACGACATTGAAACATGGTGTCAGAAGTGGTAGAAGTCAACGCGCTCGTCCACTAGTGCAGCCACTGAAGACGACATGGAAAGGATCCCGCCGCCGCCGAAGTTCGAGAACGACAGCAACGCTGCCGAACAATGGCGCACCTTCAAGCAAGCCTTCACGCTCTACATGAAAGCTACGGATGTCAGTGGAACATCCTCCGAAAGGCAAGTTGCTCTCCTTTTGACAATCGGTGGACAAAGCCTACTGGGAGGCTATGTTCGACAAATGTTTCGTTTCTCCTAAAAAGAAACAGAAGTGACGTAAGGGATGATATCGCGTCTGATTGGCTAGAGGCTCCAATGACGAAAGTTCCCTCTTTCGTCATTTGAGCCTCTAGCCAATCAGACGCGATATGGTCCCTTGCGTCACTTCCGTTTCTTTTTAGGAGAAACGAAACATTTTGTCGAACATAGCCCCCCTGGACATCTATAATACGCTAAACTTTGGAAGCGCAACGCAAGAAAGACCTCACCCCGAGTATTTATTTATTTATTTATTTATTTATTTATAAATACTGTTAACCCTTGTCAGGGTCATTACAGAGAGGGAAAAACAACAAAACACATTACCTAACATCTTTCACAACAATAGTACACGTCAAGTAGGCTCTCAAATTCACGAACATTTTCCCTGTCAACAATATAACTAGGCAATGTATTCCAGGATTCAATCACATCAGGAAAAAATGAGTGTCGAAAAACATCAACACGGGCATTGAACGGCTCAATGGCTAAGTTGTGATTTAATCGGTCACTTCGTTTACATGGTAGTTTTACATAGCTGTCCTTGTTAATCTTAATTTGTATGATTTTGAGCACGTGGTGAGGCTTATGGGTGCACACTTCTTACCGAAGCAAAACGAAGTATACTCCCGCTACATCTTTCGCACTCGAGTACAGCTCCCCGACGAGAGGTTCGACACGTTTTTAACCGATCTCAAATTGAAGACTCGGGACTGCAACTTCGGACCTGAAAAGGAGATGATTCGAGACCAGATTGCCTGCGGAGTGAATGACGAGAAAGCGCGAGCGGACATTCTAAAACTTGATGAACCGTCGCTTGAAAAGGTTGTCAAGGTATGTCTAGCGCATGAGTCAACGAAGCTGCAACTTAAAGTCTTCAAGGAAGGCAGACCAGCAACTGAGGAAGTTCATGCAGTGGAAGACAGACGCCGTCGTCTACCACCTGTTGACCGAGCAAAAGATAAAAAGACAAGTTCGAATCAAGCAGTACAGCATTGTAAGTACTGTGGAAGCGATCATGCACGTGCTAGAAATGCTTGTCCAGCATGAAACAAAACATGCAACAAATGCAAAAAACAGAACCATTTTGCAGTTGTGTGTAAAAACAGCAAGACTGTTGCCAGTTTGGAGCCAGAAGACGACACAGATGAAATACTGATGGTGCAAAGCGGCAAACCAAGTCCACTGTTTGCGACTTTAAATCTGAACCAAAAAGGAATAAGGTTCCAGGTTGACAGCGGGGCTGCTGTAAATGTCATCACTAAGAGAAATGTGTCGCCTGATCAGATAATGCCGACGTCTACAACGCTGAGAATGTGGAATGGTACCAAGGTAGTGCCATACGGCAAGGCGAGGTTGAATGTAACCACTGCTAATGGACACAAGCACATTGTTGACTTTGTCGTGGTGCGTGATGACCTCAGACCCCTTATCGGACGGAAGACAGCCGAGCAGATGGGACTGATCACAGTGAATTACAGTCTGGTTGCCAGCATCAGTGCTGCAGGTGCACAGGGTGCACTGGAACAGATCATGGAAAGACACTCCGACGTCTTCGGACAGTCTTTAGGCTCATTACCTGGACTTGTACACCTGGTGACTAAACCTGCTGCAAGCCCAAAGGCGGTGACAGGCTGTCGGGTGCCAGTGAGTGTTAAACCGCAGCTAGAAAAGACAATCAGAAACCTAGAACAAAGGGGAATCATCAAAAGTGTCACCGAACCAACCCCGTGGGTGAGCCGAATGGTTGTTGCCACGAAGAAAAATGGTGATATGAGAATCTGCATTGATCCTCAAGCTCTTAATGAAGTTTTGGAGCGAGAGCGACACCCCTTGCCAATCTTGGACGACATTCTGCCCGAAGTTGCTAAAGCCAAGGTCTTCTCGAAGCTGGACCTGCGTGACGGCTATTGGCAGTGCATTTTGGACGAAGAGTCAAGTGTACTCACCACCTTCCAGACACCAATGGGACGTTACCGCTGGCTACGCCTTCCATTTGGACTTGCTGTCAGTAGTGAAATTTTTCAAAAAAGACTGCAGTCAGCGCTGGATGGACTAGATGGTGTATTGTGTGTCGCAGACGACATCCTTGTGTTTGGAGTTGGAGAAGCTGAAAGTGAAGCTCGCCAAGATCATGACAAAAAGCTTGAAAGCCTACTACAAAGGTGTGAGAAGATTGGCGTGCGACTCAACAGAGACAAAACTGAGCTTCATTGTTCAAGTATGACTTTTCTAGAACACCTATTGACGAGAGAAGGACTACGAGTCGACCCTGAAAAGGTCAGGGCCATTCAAGAGATGCCCCCACCTACGGACGTCAATGCTGTGCAGCGCTTTTGTGGGATGGTCAACTACCTTGCACGTTTTCTACCAAAGATCTCCCATGTTACAGAACCACTAAGAAAGTTGGTCATTAAGGATGCACCATGGGTATGGGAGAGGGAGCAAGTTGAAGCTTTTGAAGAAGCAAAAAACTTATTAGTAAAGGCACCGGTGTTGGCATACTACAACCCACAGAAACCACTTGTGATACAGTGCGACGCCAGTGAGCGTGGTCTAGGAGCTGCACTTCTTCAGGAGGGACAGCCGATATCTTTTGCAAGCAGAGCTCTCACTCCAACTGAAGTACGTTACGCACAAATTGAAAAGGAAATGCTTGCAATAGTCTTCTCGTTGAACAAGTTTCACCAGTACACTTTTGGAAGACTCACTACTGTGATCACAGATCACAAGCCTCTGCAAGCCATCATGAAGAAGCAGCTGGATCAGGTCCCGAGAAGATTGCAGGGAATGATATTGCAGACCCAACGGTACAATATCGACATTCAATACCGACCAGGGAAAGAACTTCTTTTGGCCGACACAATGTCACGAGCATTTCTGCAGGACGGTGGCTGTGAGCAGCAACTGGAAGACATCAACATGATCAACCACTTACCTGTGCGAAAAGAAACTGCAGAACAGATCCGCAAGGCAACGTTGAAGGATGATAATTTGCAGAAACTGGTAATGGTGATCCCGGCAGGATGACCGCAGGACAGGAACAACATTCCACCAGAAATCAGAATGTACTTCCCATTCCGAGATGAGCTCGTGGTGGAAGACGGTATAGTGTACAAAGGACAACGGCTGGTTGTACCAAAAGCACTACGTCGAGAGATGAAAGAAAAGCTGCACTCATCACACATGGGTGTTGAAAGCACTCTGCGACGTGCACGGGACAGCATCTTTTGGCCCAGCATGAATGCAGAGATAAAGGACCACATCTCAGCTTGAGAGATTTGCCAGAAGCATACACCAGCACAGCAGCGAGAGACACTAAAGCCTCACCCAGAACCCAACTTCCCCTGGGAGCGTGTTGGATGTGATATACTGGAGCACAAAGGCAAACACCTGCTAGTCACAGTGGACTATTACAGCAACTTCTGGGAGGTCGACCAACTCAACTCGCTAACATCAGCTCATGTAATACGAAGACTGAAAGCACACTTCGCAAGGCATGGCATCCCAAGAGTCCTTCTCACGGACAACGGCCCACTATTTGCCTGTGAAGCATTCCACAAGTTTTCAGTAGAATGGAACTTTGAGCACACAACGTCAAGCCCTGCATACCCAAGATCAAACGGCATGGCAGAGTCCGCAGTGAAGACCGTCAAAATGCTTTTGAAGAAGGCTGACGACAGCCATAGCGACCCAGAAATGGCGTTCCTGGATTATCGCAACACGCCGTTGCAACACATGAAGGCAAGCCCAGCTCAACTCCTCATGGGCCGACGTACACGAACGTCGCTGCCAACGACAACGAAGCTGTTGCAGCCACGGGTTGTCAATGCCAGTAAGCGATTACAAGAGAAGAAACAAAGGATGATTTCTTACCACGACAGACAAGCCAAAGACCTTCATCCGTTAAAGAAAGGACAGAAAGTAACTGTTCGCCCAACCAAAGATGGGATGTGGACAAAAGCAACCGTGACTGAACAATGTGGTGATAGATCATACAAGGTGCAAGTTGGTGACAGTGTACTGCGGCGCAACAGAGTGCACATTAGAGGCATACCAGATTACCAACAACCTGATGCCGAGACCCCCTCGGAACCTCAAGGTGGCTGTGATCAACATGCAACGCCTCAAGCAAAAAGCCTACCACAGCTCGAACCAGCAGTGGTGACGCCAACACAGAAGTCGCAGGAGCCCGGCCCTCAGCCAAGTTCAAGTTTTACACCAGTACGACCGAAAAGGTCAACTATTCTCCCCAAAAGACTTCAGGACTTTATTGTAGGATAATCATCTCAAACAAAAGGGGATGTTACAAGACATGTCGCTAGATGGCGCCACCCTCCTGTGTATTTTGGCGCCATCCAGCTCCGGGCCGAGGGCAGAGGCATATCAGACGCGGGGCGCGAAGTACGCACCACAATGTAACTCGTCATTAAGCATTCAATAAACAGTTCTTAAAGGTTAAACGTGTCCGCAACCAACGACATTGAAACAAGCGGTGCCACTTGGGCTGCAAGTGGTGCCAGTTGGGCTGCAAGCGGTGCTACTTGGACTGCAACTGGTGTCTGTCTGGCTGCATGCTGACTTCACTGAAGTGATTTCGTAAAATTTGATTGTCAACTTGTACTATTGCTACTTGAACCAGACTGCTACTAGTATAAAATTGCAAATAATCTTAATGCATTCATGCCCACAATAAATTAGATAATAGCTGGTATTATCCCTTTTGATCCTGTACTTCTATTCAAAATATAATTAATTTAATGAGTTTTTGGACTCATGCTAGGTACAGAGGGTATGAGCATATTTTCATTTGCATCTAGCTTCTAACAAACATAATTTACATTACCTAACCTCTTTATCCCACCAGATTTTAGGTGCGTGCTTTTTCCCTCTCTTTCCTCCTCACTTACCACGGTACTTTTCCAACTAAGTCTTAAAAATGCCCACTAAATCCTCATATGACCACTCTCTTTCCGGTTGGTTGGACACTAGGTATGCTCTCAATATTTTTGGATACTTCTTGTAACTGATCTTCGTTTAGAGTCGATTTACCTTCCCGTTCCTCAATTTTTAGCTCTGTTACCGATGCACCAAATTTGATTTTGATTCTTCTGTGGTCACTCCCTAAGCTTTTTATACCTTCTTCGTCTATTTCCATACTCCCTAGCCTGTTATACAGCTTTGGGGACATGAGGCAATAGTCTATTGTTGAGTGAGAGGCATTTCTCTCCCACGTGATTTTTCCATCTCATTTTACTTGAGCATTAACTAGTACTAGATCCGGAGCATCGCAGAATTCTTGCAACATTTTCCCTGTTGTGTCTGTGTGCCCATCGAAATCTTCTAAATGGGCATTCATATCTCCCATGATAATTATTTCCCTATTTAAACCAATTTCTCTGACATCCCTCGCTATGCATGACAAGTGCTGTGCATTTTCTTCTTTTGAATCCTTTCCCGTTTTCAAGTAGACAAATCCCAGTAGTGTGTTCAAATTTGTAATCTATCCTATCAACCATAGGTGTTCCCTGCATCCCTCATTCACCCTCTCCCAGTCTTGCCCTTTGATCAATACTCCTATTCCTCCTCCCTTTCGTTCTCCGCTACTCCTGTTGCATCCCAACCAAAAATAATCCGCTCTGTATGGTGGCTCCTCCATATCCCTAAGGTGGGTCTCCGCCAATCCATACACCTGGAAATTTTCCGCCACCAGCTGCTTCTCAAGCTCTTCCCATTTTAGTCTCTTTCTACCTCCCTGCATGTTTATAAAACCAATATTAAGCTGTTTCTTCCTCTTCTTTCTATTCCTGCGAGGCCTCCTCCTGCCCTCCCTGTCCCCACCTCCCAGCTCTAAATCCGGATCCCTCTCTTCTCCCGGACTTCGCAGGCTCCCAAGAAAGCCCTTGCCCTGCAGCCCATTCTTCGTCCCACCTGTCTTCCTGTGAGCTCGCCATAATGGATCCCGTCCCTTTGGAAAGTGGGGACCGGACTCCTTTGGCGGACTTCCCTGTTGATGTCCATGACCTCGTATCTGTGTTGGAATCTTAGTGCCTCAATCACATTATTGGCTTCCCTTACCTCCTTTTCTGTCTGCACGGTCTGCCCCCTAACCTCTGGGATGGTGCACAGCACGATGTGCACATTCTCTTTCATCTTTCTGAGTTGTCGGACTCCCTCCCTAATGTGCGTGCCCAGATCCCCTCCTTTCCTGTTCAGCACATCGTTTAGCCCCGCGTGCACCATGACTAGGCTCTCTGCCGCCTTATTTTCTTGCAGTATAGCCACTGCACTTTCTATTACCTCCTTCATTCCCTTTCCCGGGCGGTTCACCACTTTCACCCTCTCGTCGTCCTCCACCTTGCTCCAATCCCCTCCCTGCACCTGGCCACATTGGAGCTGCCCACCACGATCACCTGCCCCCCTGCTCCAGCCGCCTTTCCTTTCTGCGCCGGTCGAGCGTTCCTTGGAGCCCCATCTCCTCCTGTACTCGGTCGCTGCAGAGCCGCACTGTATGAGAATCCCTCTACCCTGGCTGCCTGCCCACTCTTGTCTGTCGCTGTCCCCCTCTCTTTTCTCTGCAGTTCGTCTTCGCCAGCTCCCTTCCGCACCCACCGAGCCTCCATCTCCCTCAGTTCCCGCTCCACCTCCTCTATTTCCATACTCAGTTTGGCCTGCAGCTCGTCCTCCTCCTCACTCGGCTTCCCCACCTGAGTCATCATCTCTCGCAACTCTTTTTCCCGGGCCACTCTCATCTCCCTCTCGTCTCTTTCTCTTCGGTTTGCATCATTCAGTCGGGTCTCCCAGCTTTTTTGCAGTGCCTCTTGCTCCTCCTTGGCCTTTGCCACAGTCTGTTTCAGCTTCCCCAACTGAGTCTCTAGCTGCCATTCTATTGCCTCGTGCCTTTCTTTGTTCTCCCTCATCACCACTTCTATCTCTCCCAGCCTATCTGTCCATGTCTGTTCTAGTTCCACTCGCCTCTCCCTCTCCTCTCCCAGCTGCCTCTCCATGTCCCCCAGCTTCATCTCCCATTCCGTACTCAGCTTTTCTCTCATGCGCACTTCTGCCCTCAAAACCTCCTCCAACTCCTCCCGCTTTACCCTCTCTACAGCCAACTCTCCTGCCCCCGCCTCCAGCCTCTCCAGTCGCTCGCGTTCCGCCGCGAGCTCCCTCCTCGTCCCCTCGAGCATCCCGCTCACCACGTCCACTTTTTTGCACATCCTGCACCGGAACTCTTTGTCTTTCGCCTCCTCGATGCTGGCGAAAGGCGTCTCTTCAAGGAAGCACCAGCGTGCACACCCGCCGCATTCGACGTCCGGCATTTCCATCCCTGCCTTCAAACGTCGCGTCCCCGGCGTCCCGCCAGACGCTTGAAAAGCGCCTAACAACACGTGACCCACGTCTTGGTGTGAACCACGTGTTGCGCAGCGTTTCCCCTTTCCTCCCACTACGCTGAACCGTATATTAAACCATAGCCTCCTTTATACTGAAAATGCCTGCCCAATGGTTTCTTTGTCGTCGTCGTGCTTACTTCACAGATTTGCTTCTAGGGGCGCCAAAACCCTATACAGAAATGCAGACAACGCTTGTCCGCTGCCTGTGGCTACAGTTCACTATAGCTAGCGTAAGCTACATTATCCGTTAAGCTACGTGATAATGTAAGTTTCCTATGTTAAGTTACGCTGTAACGTGACCTTGCGTGATCAAATACGTCACTTGATCACATAATTGTTTTTGTGACACGAGTAACTGCTTTCGGTCGTCGTTCGGCCGGCAGATAGAGCGCTTAGCAATTGCCGGCATAGCTCAATAGCACGAGGCTGTCTGCGGCTCGTGGCACGCACACCGCGACGCCACACGTACACGCGCGGTCATTTCATTTCATTTATTGATCGTGGGCACATCAGCACCTTGTACATAGTCCTGACACCTTGTGCTGCATTCTAACTCGCATGATACCTTACTGTTGTGTGCCTATGTGCAACTCGGACTCGCGAGTTGCACTTCCTATTGGTCATTAAGCAGGCTTTTATGGCTCCTTGTAATTCCCTCCTTGGGCACCAAGACAGGGGAGGACTATACTATCCATCAGAGAAGCTAGTGAGGGTGTTGTGTGCGCTGGAAGAACTTCATAGAGATTTTACAGAAAAAACGAAATATGCTGAAAAAGCCGTTGCATGCAGCTGGTGATACTGCGGTGGATACACTTATACACCATGGCGCTCTAAAATACGCAAAGGTAAAGAAAGATGTCAACCATTACAAAGATTTCCTGCAACTAGGTATTAGGTATTTCAGGCCAATTTTTACAAACTACTCGGCATCCCTGACTGACAAGCATGACCCCAAGAAGATCTTCGCCAGCAAGCCACTATTTACGAAGTCGTTAAAACTCTAGAACTGCATACGTGAAAAACAGTGCGGACCACAAGAGACCGGTCAAAAACATCAAGGGGCTGTGCGCTTAAAAAACAAATTGAAAATGTATATCAAGATCCCTGGTCAGAGTGCTGCCGACGGGTACGCAGGTTTTTGGTCAGCGGGGACGCGTTCGCGGTCCTGAGAAAAAACACTTGACTGCCGCATGTAGTCCGCGGGCCGTGTGTTTTGCGGCTCTGCTCCAGTAGCAATAAAACGCTAAGTGGTCGCTGTATCAACGTTTTGGAAGTCTGCCAGCCTGTCTGTCTCCTTTTTAATTGGCATTGACTATTTCTGTTGTCCATATGACAAGCACCAGAGGTCTGCTAACATTTCAGCATAGAAACAAAACCAAGACGTGAAAGCTAAAAGAAAGGTATAAGACTTATTTTATATATGAACTCTATACTGACGGTGCCCTGTGCCTGCTATGTAGCATGGGTTACGAATGTATTCAATTCACAAATGGCATCACAGTGGACTGGCAGCGGGAAGCGAAGAAGAGTCGTCTGCATTTTTTTATGGGGTTTTGGCGCCTCTAGTAGCAAATATGTGAAGCAGGCGCAACGACAACGAAGCATGGGGAAGCCAACCACTGGGCAGGCATTATCAGTATAAAGGAGGCTATGATTAAACTAGATTAAAACTAGAAAAAAAAATATTATTCTACACTAGTCCATGCACGCGAGAGGAAAGAATAATCGATGGGTAAACCAAAAAAATACTTAGCTACGCAGCTGTTCGGAAGACTCCTCCATCCGGGATGAATGATGTTGATCCTTGTTGATCCTTGATGTTGAGCCGTTGCAGCGCCCAATGTTGCTTGCAGCAAGCGGACGCGCACAATGAGTTTTAGCGGTCTCGAATAACAATCTGAATGCCCTAGTTTTCAGTTTCCTCTTTATTAAAACAAAATATCCATCTAAAACAGTCACTTCGTGTTCTGTCAATTTCCTTTTCTACGTCCTCTTCTTTACTCAAGTCAGTTTCGTGTCGCCCGCACTTGTGTGTGGGTGACACGCACAAGGTACCACTACATTATCCACTGATTATCGCTGTCTGAAATGAAGACGAGCCTCGTTGAGATTTCCTTTCAAGTTCGAAAGAGGACGGCGAAGTTCAGTCCTAGAAACGTTAAGGAAGAAGTGAACAGTGAAAGGCGGGCGGTACATTGGCAGCATGGTTAACCAGCATGTAAGAACTTTATATAACACCATCATAAATTAAAAACCGTGTAATTCTGCTTCAGTGAAAATATACCTATTACTAAATTACCCATCGAGGAGAATGCTGAAAGTGTAATTCTATGCTCCACATGCGCTGGCCTTTCCTGTATAAAAGATTCGGAGTAAAATATCATAATAGGACTTTGACGAACACGCATGCAAGGCAAAATTTGTTTTAGGCTTTTGCTTTAGAACAGTTACTACTGCAGATGCCAGCACATGCAGCACGTGTAACAGCACTCGTAGCATGCACCTTGGTGCTTGGGAAAACTAGCAAAGGGTCTATAGGGACTCTGTCTGCTTCCGCGTGCTATCAGTACCCGGTCGATTGAGTAAAGGCAATTCACGATAGTATTCCAAAGACATTGCCATGCCAACAATTACCGCGTTCATTTAGGCTTAATAATGTCCAGAATCGAAAGACCATCTAAAAAATGTCACGAGGTCATTGCTCATGCTTTGCAATTTAAGTGAGGTAAGGCAAAGCGAAAGCCTCCTGTATCAATCATTGCTGACTAATGCGCCTGTTATTGCAGCTACTACGACATATTAGTTCCAAAGCGAGCGACGCTCGCTCACAGGGGCACCGCCATGTCTCCCCGCCGTCCTTACTCTGCCAATCACTTGAACTTAAATTCTCCCTCGTAGGGAAATACGGTTATCTTTTTACCGGGTTAAAGTTAACCGGCTTCGAGCAAACGGGCTCAGGAGTTACACACCAGTATAGCAAAACAGTTCAACACCAACAAGGGTGAACGACCTGCATTTGTAAGGTTATGATGAAATGCAATTAATGCAAAGGTGCAAGCGAACTGGACAAGAATGATGATAATAATCCCTGGACAAGGGGGACAAAGACAAACACAAATCTCCATACACAGCAGGTGACTGGTGTGCGACCAAGATTCATGTTTGTCCCTTGTTCCCCTTCTCCAGGGATTAGTATCGTGATTCTTGTCCAACTCGCTTGCACGTATTTTTGCATTAATTGCATTATCATCATAACAAGAAGCACATAAGCACGCACCTATGCGCCCCGTGCTATACTCGCAATTGCTATTGCATACAGATGACTAGATATATATTTTTTAATTATGAAGACAGTTTTGTTTTCTAACATGAGGAAACTAGTGTTTTTGCATCTTTATTGGAGTTCTGAAGCACGGGAATATGTCTCGATTGGCAAATGTAATAACGCGAACAGAGTTGGAGTCGCTCTGGTCTAAAGACAGCATTTTCTAATTCCGCTAAACACAGAAGATTAAAAAAAAAAAATGCCATTGTAGTTTTGAGCATTTGGACATCGACATGCACTGCACAAATATGTTGTGTTTACCCGTTCATTGTAGCAACTGCTGAAAGCAGGCAGATGATAGAATGAACCTCTTCCTGTACGTAAGTGCAATTTTAGTAGATTGTAGGCGAGGACTGCACTGCTAGTGGGAGCTCGTGCCGTCGCTTTGAGCATGGATTAATGAGCATAGCTACCGCACTGCACGCAGTCCTTAGCATAATCTGTACGAAAACTTTCTATACTCTAACTCAGGAGTTGTGTGCAGCAAAGGCATAGGCACGGGCACATGGCTTTCAGATTTGCTTGCCTCTCGCAAGTGCTCATGAACAGAAAGCAAATCTGAAAGCCACGTTCTCGCCTGTGCTTCTGCCTCTGCTGCATGCAACTTATGAAATGAAGTATAGTATCTTAAATGAAGTACATTTGCAGACTCAGCATTACTCGAGCTAGACAAAAAAAAAAAACAGCTTGACGCGTTCAAATCACAGACTTTTCGGTAATCTTTAACGTTGCCGATCATTATGTCAAACCAGCAGCTTGGTTTACTTCGTATACAGTTTATAAACATTGAATAGTACCTGTAACTGTGCACGTGTGCACGGAGGAATATGCAACATCTGCTATTTACGCGCCTCGTGCATTTAATTACCCATCAATTGCACTTGTCTTCCTTTGAGGCAGTCGAAACGTTTCCGACCAATCCGAATGTCTTGATCGCTGAAGATTTCTTTTCCCATCGAAAAGATAAAGAACTTATTTTTTTCTTCGCAATGCTGTTAATACAAATCATACCGCAGCAAGATGGCATCGCGTTGCCGACAAGGTCATGGTACATAAAAAAAAAACAAAAAAACTATGGCCGGGTCATAAGCAACAGAGCCACCACCGTATGCCTCGCATGGAAATGGCGCCAGTTCAGAGCAGACAACCGAATCGTGCAGGATCATGGGAAGGTAACAGTCACGTGTGATACCCGATCCAATTGAAGTAAGGGAAAGAGAAACTTTTAAAGGGAAAGGGCATGGGCAAGGAGAAATTTCTCTTCCCCATTTCAGACAATGGTTTGCGCTACCTTTCAGTATATAGGAACCTTAGTCGACACAGCCCATTCAATATTTTACAGATATCGACTGGATCAAAATGGCATCGGCACAGTCTTTCCGATTTGACACTAATATCGGCACAATACTCTGTGCTGCCTGGGGTGCTTGGGCACCGGATGTGGTGACTCCAAGCTTCCACCATGCTTTTTAAGCATACCATGGAACTTGCCGTTCTCAAAAGATGATAAGTGTTGTCACGGCACTCATTGGCCAAGAACGCAAAATCAAATATTCGTAGACGGATTGATTGTTGACGAGCGCATACGTCCAAGTGACTCAGTGCTCGTGTCCAGGGCGTGAGCTGGGGTCGGCTAACGTGCTTTGGGTGCTGTGAATATATCGTGAAAAGGGGGGAGCTTTCGAAGGAAAGGAGATAAGAAATGGTCCGCTATATTTTCAAATTTTCACGCAGAAAATCAAGTTTTTGGCTTTCTATTCTGGTGTACGTGCTAGTTTTCTTTTGGCGCACTAAATGATATGCAATTAGTAGAATACCAATTGATCCCAGCCCAAAATCTGTTTTATGGTCCCTTTAAGCTAGACATATCGGCTTGAGTACTTGGTGGGTGAATCTGAATGCATGTTTCTTTCAGGTTGTAACAGAGTCATCATTGCTTCATAGGGCTGCAGCTGTTGAAGGGAAACTGAAGGTAAGAAAAACTGTAGTTCCTTATGCGGAGGGTAAGTCGTCTGCTTCTTGCGCAGGAGTTGCGGTTACGTCAGAAAAACGTCGAGCTCTGATTGGCTTTGATTGAAGATAGTGTGTAGACCTCAATGCTAAATGCCTTGAGGTCTACCCACTATTTTTTCAATCAGCCAACAAGAGCTCGGCGTTTTGACATCATCACAAAATCTGCAAGAAGCAGACGAGCTTGCACTTCGCATACCCTGCCCGTCCCTTGTTAATTTAGGTTTGTCTGACATGAAATAAGTGTTTACTGGATAAATCATATCTGCTGTTCCTTTCAGGTCGCAACACAAACAGATGCAAACACCTGTAACCTTCCTTCGTCTTGTATCATCCTCAGCTCTATCCTCTATTCACATGATGAGGCCCCTGTGGAGTGTAATCACAATCCTGCCCCTGCCCCTGCCCCCCCCCCCCCCCCCCCTCCCCCCCCCCCCAGACAGAGACCTCCGAAAAGGTATTGGAACCGTAAATGTGGACCAGTTCCAGCCCGGAGGATTCAACGGCTACAAGTTTATATCATCTGACAATGAGCACAGTGAAGCCTTAAAGGATCTGATGGGAGTCTTGACTGCCTGCTTTGCAGTTCTGTTACGGATGCTGACAGGGTTGGGCAGTATCACGATACAAATGTACTGCAATATTATTTCATAAATACTTTTAGTATTTATATATCTGTATTGCGATACAATTTTTTCAATCAGTATCTGTATTTCAGTATTGGAATACATTCTCGGCTTATTCCTTGTATCGCTATAAAATACTGGGCCAATGTATCTCGTTACAATGCTCAAGAAATCAGTGACCCCTCAAGCGAGAGACTGTTTCCTTTCTTTTTTCACACTTCAAAGGGGTGGAAGGTACTGTAAATGTGACCTTGAGGCTTTGTTTATTTCTAACATTATGCTCCCAAGATTGGTGACCCCCTTCCCTATTTTCCAGCAATATGTCTTCCAGGGTGCTTCCGTTGGGCAACTATTTTTGTTGAATCAAAACGATGAAGGCACTGTGCGTACAAGCTTTAAAGCTGTACATTGCACTCCAAGTCTCATTTACTAAAGCAAGCGTAAAGTTTCTTCCTTGAGATTATCCAATAAAAGAACACCACTTCATTCCAAGGCGACGTCTTGAAGTGACAGAGAAAAAGGCACCGACATGGGACTAGAGGATGCTAACCTTTCGGTGATATTTGAATAGGTATAAAACGAATTTCGAGGTTCATGTTATATTGAAAGTATTTTCAACCTATTAAAGACCCGCTTAGTTCACACAGGTTCATGTTAGAAGGAAAAGGACAATTTCATGCGAAAATAATTTTGGGCTCGAGAGTTTCTTTTGTTTTCACTAGATGACTCCTTTTTCGCCTTAGAAGCACAAACTCTGTCGACAAAGCCTGCATGTTACTACCTCCAAGCAAGGTCTTCGTAAACATATAAAAAATAATACTGGCATGGTTTAAAACGTTTTCACTGTGAAAGCGGTCTTCGTTTGTTTTAATGTAAACCCGTGTTTGTTGACACTTGTGGAACGCTTAACCTTTTCGCTAACATGAATCTTTTCCCAAATAGGCAGCAGCTCACTGACGGGCTCTTTAAAAAGCTGCTTTTCATCCAATGTAGTCGAGTGTAGCAGCAACGTTGTATATTTACATTTGTTTGGTATTGCTTCCAGATATAAAAATAGTACATGTAGCAAAAGGTAGTTTCAGTTTTGTTTTCCAAATAGTAACTTTTTGCCGGTAATACAAAAGTTCACATCGCAAAGGGCTTCTTTTTTTAAAGTATGTGAGAGCGTTACTGCCCCGGGACAATAAAAATTCCTGTAAATGTATTTTCTAATACAGTAAAACCTCGTTATAACAAAGTTGAAGGAGCGGTCGTAATTATTTCGTTATAACCATTAGTTTGTTATAGCCAATGTCCATTTCTTCCCACTATTAGCAAGCAAGGGGAATTATGATTGCTTTGTTATATCCATTAGTTTGTTATATCCCGTTTTGTTATAACGAGGTTTTACTGTACTTTTTTTTTTATGTATTGTGTGTATCGCGATACTTTAGTACAGATGTATTTCAGTATCGGTATCTTAGCGGTCTTCATCGTGTATCCCAGTATTTGTATTTCCAAATACATTTTAGAGTATCTCTGCCCAACCCTGGATGCTGACACGGGTATGATCATCTGCAGTACTAACAAGATCAATCAGTTTGTTTATCTTTTACCTAAAGAATGTTCATATTAAAGTCACTGAATCCTGGGAAAATAGTGCCATTGCCTTGCCATTGCCATCTCCACGGATCTCTTACAATTATATTGTTCTTGCGTATTTCAAAACAGGAAAATTAATTTTCAATGCCTCCAAGCACCAACACCGCATGTGTCGGTGCTCGGCACACCCTGGTGGTGGTACAAAGATGTATGCTTGCTTCGCCGGTGTGTGAATAGCAAAATCTCAGTATACAAAAAACGTCTCTACAAAGCTGCCTATCACCAGCAAATTGTGATTGGCTCTGTAAGAATAGAAAGGTCGAGCAGAAATTTTTAATCTCATGAGCCAAAATTCTGACCATACAGGGAGCTTGACGCTACTTTCCCTCGATCCAGTTACTTTAGTTCGCATTAGCTGCAACCAAAATGGCTGAGTCGCCGAGCAACCTTGCATCGATTGCCACATGACACCTGTCCGGAGAAGCGGGTAGTTTGGTCACATTGCTTTCAATTTATGAATCAAAGATGATGAAGAAGATAGGCACGAAGCATTTTGAGTTACGGTTCCTTCTTCCAGTCATTTCCTGGATCGCTTTCTATCTGTTGCTCAGTTGCCCTGGCAATTCTGTCACCCTTGTTTCAGTCGCACTGAATGCAACTGATGGAAATGTATAATCTAGATATCAGACAAAACACAGCAGCCCTGATAAGGCTGCCCTATTGTACGACTTGTTGCAATGTTAGTTTATATGGAGCATCCAACAGTATAATATCTGCTGCGGACATTCCACCCACCCAACTGCCACATTGGTGTTACGCTCTGGTGCGATATGCCTTATACTCTTCTTTGTAGTGGGCTTCTTTTCAATACCATACTCGCAGGCTTCTGACCAAAATGTCATCTGGTTGCAGAGATTGTGTGCAAGCTCCTCAAAGTCTGCTTCATGCACGCATATTTTGTGTGCATTAGAACTTGCAGAAAATCTTTCGTTTCTGAGCAAGTGCCATTCAGGTCACAGGCTTTGTCGCACGGTTGTTGTTGCCAGAGAGTCACACGTGTCTAAATGTGTTCAGCATTTTCAATTTCTTGTAGCATGCTCTCGGTCGACAAAAAGCAAAGAGAGGACCACCCGATGCGTGGCAGTACCTCCTGCAAACGTTTCTCGTTTTGGTGAAGCTGCAAAAGGGCTCTTAGCATAAGCTCCTGAGTGCTGTTCATATTAAGAACCACCTCTGGAATGTATATGATAAGAGGAGTAGGGCATGCTTTTGGAGGGAACATCATCTGAAATTCCACTCCTTTGACATACAGCTTCAGCTGCTTGTCGGAGGGCAACTTCCACTGGTTCGGTCGAGAAGTTTGCATTGCAGAGTCTTCATATTGACATATGCGACAAGTGCCGCTGTGTGTTTACATTTTCCTTCAATTCTGCCTTTGCAGTCGCAGTGGGCTTAGATAATCTGTCTTGCCGCATCAAGCTGCAGAGAGTTTGGTTGATACAAAAGTGACGAAGGGGCTGTCGTGTCCATCTAATGTTATGTGAGGTTTGTTCCGAAAGTAACACGAATTAATTTATTGTGGGCCACACTCGGCACTGGGCAGGTGTTACATCATCTACTTCGCAGGAAAAAAGGAAGGAGAAGAAACTTTTTCCAGTTCGAATCTGTATGGATGGTTGTGTAGGAGGAGAGCAAGAAGCTACATTGTTCCACTTTTTGTTAGCCTCTCATCATGGTTGTTAATAATAATAATAGTTTTATTAGCACAAGATCATGCGCATACATTGATTACTGCCTCACGAAAGCAATTGTGTGCTTGTGTGTGAGAACAGGCAGTCCATAAAAGAAAAGCAAATAAAAAGAAAAACAAAAAAGTAAAATAAACCAATCTCAATTTTGAAACCACATGTTAAAAATTTAGTTTCGTATCATCATTGCACCTTTCTGCGAAATAAAAGCAAACAGATTTACAGATTACATAAAACATATGTCACATGCTTTCCGGTTATGATCAAAGAAAAAAAGACTGTCTATGCTATGCACTTTATACAATCATGTTTTACATTGTACTTCGCACAAAGTTAGGTACATCTAGGAGAACACGATGGGTTCGTTAAGAGAGCAAAACAATAACACAAATATATTTTTCCCTTCTCGATCCACGATATGTTCGCAATAGCAAGAGAATATTTCAAATACGGAGAGATCACTTAGATGCAAACATTCAAACGTACAGGTCCAAAAACATTGACACTCACTTTCACTTCTGCACGAGGTTGAACCATTTCCTTACTTCTTTTTTCACCTCTGTTAAGGACGAGAGATTGAATAAATTATCTGGAAGATTGTTGAAATATGTAGGAACGTAATGTTTCCACATTTTTTTTTCCAAAATCGGTGTTTATCATTCGAATGCCAAACCTTTCTGTGTGCCTAAGACTTTTTTGTTTGGTGGATGGTACTCTGAAATTACACGAAAAATAAATAATTTGTGAAGATTTCAAACTTGTGTAGGTTATCAGTGGCCAACAGGTCCAGGTCGGTCAGCTGCTCTTCAAAGGTTGGATTCTCCAAGGTGTGTGCCGTAGGTAATATTTTTTATCATCCTTTCAATTAGAATATCAATTTTTTGTCCTTTGCAGTTTAAGCAGAACACGTAAATTGTTATCCCATACCTTAGTTTAGATTCCCCTAGCACTTGGTAAATAATTCGTCTTAAGTTAATATCTGCACAACTTCGTAATTTATAAAGGTACAATGAAATTATCCACAAATGCTTGAGTAAGTAATCCACGCGTGCAGATTCTAGTACTTTGTTTCCGTAACGTAGGGTAGTGGTAAACAACGGCACTGTCTGCATATCGTTGAATGCAAGTAAACAGGCTCTGTAAGATTAATGTGTTTTTGATGAGTTCTAAAGCACATCAAATGTGTTTTTTCGTTGTTCACAAAAATACTATTTTTTGAAAACCAGCTCATTATTTGTTTTATATCCTCCTGCAGAGTTGAGACTGTGGTAAAGTAATTTTCATCTGCCAAGATCTAAAGCTGTATCATCAGCATATCAAGGGCAGCAAGGCGAGATCATTACCATATAGATTAAAAAGCATAGGGCCTAACACCTAGCCTTGGGGTACACCATAGATGCGGTGCAAGGCTTCACTTGTATCTTCCCCATTTCTGACTTTTTGAGTTCTGTTGAAAACGTAGCTTCGAAACAATCTGAGAAACGGCCCTCGGAAACCAATGCTTTCCAGTTAATCTAGCAATATAGTGTGGTCAATTGTATGGAAGGCTTTCGGCAAATCTAAGAACAGTGCAAGTACTATTTGGTTCTTGTCTATGTTGTCATTCATAAAGTCCGTTATATCTTCGAGTAACAGTGTCGTGCTTTTTTGTTGTCTGAAGCCGTACTGACTGTTGCCAATTAATAAATACTTGTCGCAAAAGGAGGTAATTATTTTTAAGACTATCTTTTCCATGATCTGCGAGATGACAGGCAGCAGCGCGAAGGGCCTATAATTGTATAGTTCTTTTTTATTCCCCATCTTGTATATAGGCCTGACTACTGATACCTTCAGCTTACTAGGCATATTTCCTGTAGCCAGAATGCCATTTAATATCGCAAACAAAACATCTTTTAAGCTGCTAAAGTTAGTTTTTATATCTCTTACCCTTATGTGATCGTTTCCAGCTGGCTTTGTTACTTAAGTATATCCCTTAGCTCCAAAACTGTCATTTCTGGCAGGTACGCAGAATTCGGGAAATAGCCTAAAAGCTTTGTTTTTTCTGCAAGGTTGCTTGTTTGGTTCCATTGATCTTGTACCCAGAGGTCGGCATTTTAGGTCGCCCTCACTCACCCTCACAGCCACACTCACCTAAGCCCCTCACTCACCCTCACCCTCACAGCTACACTCACCTTCAGCCCCTCACTCACCTTCACCCTCACAGTTACACTCACCTTCAGCCCTTCACTCACCCTCACTGAACCTCACGGCCCTCTCGCACTCACCACCCTCACGGCCCTCACGAAACTCACCGCCCTCACGCCACTCACCGCCCTCACGGCCCTGACGCACTCATAGCCCTCACGCCACTCACTGCCCTCACGGCCCTCACGGCCCTCGTACCACTCGCATCCCTCACGCCACTCACCGCCCTCACGCCCCTCACCGCCCTTGCGGCCCTCGCACCCCTCACGACCCTCATGCACTGATTGCCCTCACGCCACTCAGGCCAGCTTCAGATGGGGCAATTTCGCCCAGAAACTTTACGTCGCAACACCAGCAACACGGGCCGCCCGCGATCACACGCAGCAACCAATTGCTGCAATTTGCCATCGTCATCATAAAATTTTATTTTTCTTGCACTATTTAGACACAATTACGTGTTATAAACGTGTTTTTATGCATTTAAATCTCGTTAAGAATACTAATGCACCTTTCTGAAACAGTTTATTTCCAAAAAAACGATCGATTTTAAACCAGAACCAAGTCTTTCGGTGTCATCATCACCGGCACGAGGTATCACGTGAAAATTTTGCGTCCCTGATTGGATGCAGCCGCTTCAAACGTGTTCAAATTGCTCCGAGTTGCTTGCTTATTTCGAGCCGGACTTGATCTCAGCAATTCTTGTCGATTTAGGGAAAGCTAGAGAACAACCCGTCATTAACACCAAAATTGCTGAGAAAGATGCTCGATCTGAAGGGGGCCTCACGCACTCACCGCCCTCACGCACTCATGGCCCTCACACACCTTATGCACTCACCGCCCTCACGGCCCTCACGCCTCTCATGCCACTCACTGCCCTCACGCACTCGTGGCCCTCACAACCCTCACGCACTCACCGCCCTCACACCACTCACGCGCTCATGGCCCTCACGCCACTCACCGCCCTCACGCCCCGCACGCACTCATGGCCCTCATACCCCTTACCGCCCTCACCGCCCTCATGGCACTCATGGCCCTCACTGCCCTCACGGCCCTCACCGCCCTCACGGCCCTCACCGCCCTCACGGCCCTCACCGCACTCACAGCCCTCACGGCCCTCACAGCCCTCGCGGCCCTCACTCACCCTCACACTCATGAATTTTCCTGGTTCAGAAATTCACTCACCCTCACCTCACCTGTGAAGATGAGGGTGAGTGAGGGTGAGTAAGGGCCCTCATGAGTGAGGTTTGCCGAGGTATGCTTGTACCTGCTTAAAAAATGTATTATTGAACTCGTTGCTTAGCGAATTCCCGATAGTTGCCTTCAAAATTCTCTTTATGCATTCATCTATACCAGGGGTGGCCAGGCTGGCCTGGCCTAAGAGCCGCAAACAAAACCACGGAGCTTCTAAGAGCCGCGGGGGGGGGGGGGGGGGGGCAAACTTAACTTTTGTTCAGAGTGTGACTGTACATAGGGGGGCACAAGGCTGTACGACTGTACGTATGGGAGTACAAGGGCCTGCCAAACTGCAAGCTGCGGTGTGCTTTATTCTGAACTCCTTTCTTTTTTTTTTCCTGGGGAAACACGGAAAGGAGCGAAGGGGGGGGGGGGTCTCCTTACGAGGAATCCGCAAGCCACACTTGGGCCAGCAAAGAGTCGCATGCGGCTCGCGAGCCGCGGTTTGGCCACCCCTGATCTATACTGTCCTTAGGGGGTTTTCCGATTATTTGATTAACTGTATTCCACGCTTGCCGTAAGATTTTCCCACACTGCTCGAGTTCTGTCATATGGAATCTATTTTTGGCCAGTCTAATTTTGGCAGTTACCTTGTTTCGTAGTTTTCTGAACTCTTCCTTTAATGCTGCATCATGGGGAGTTCGTTAGCATCTATTCCATAACTTACTTTTTTCAGAGCTAATTCTAATATTTCTTTGACTATCCAGGTGTTGCTAGGTTTTCTTTGTGTCAGTTTTATCGTTCTTTTCAAGTTGTCATATATATTATTGAACTTCTCAACCACCGGTGACGTGTTCAAGATATAGGGTGACGTGATCAAGACGCAACAGAGAGTTCCAGTTAAATCTTTTAACGTTATCATCTATTTTACTGTTGTCTAGAACCTGTTGATGTACTTGTTTGTTTGTTTTGATTGTGCTAAGTGCAATGAAATGGTGATCTGCCACTTTCTGTTTTATTACTCCCGCTATAAGATCGAAATTACACAAACACACAATAACATGATCAGTGCATGTGCTTGTCACTTTGTTACCCAGGAACTCCTCTCTTGTCAAATTATTAATTAAATTTTGAAGTTCATAATATCTCGAGATATTCGGTTACTCCAGATTTGTGTTGGCACATGACGTCAATGTTAAAGTTCCCTACTAGTATGATGTGCTCGTTATTATTAAATTTATTGAGTATTGTTACAAAATCGTCATATAATAAATTTAAATTGCAGTTGGGGGGGTCTATAAACAGCAAGTATAGTGAAGGACAACTCAGCCCTATGTATGGTGATCACAAGAACTTCGCGTGATTTAATGACGCTTCAATACGGTCGGGTAGCCAACTATTTTTAATGTACACTAGAATCCCACCTTCCTTTCTGCCTTTTCGACGTACTGACATTGAATGAAAACCAGCTATGTGAAAACGTAAAGGCTCTTCAGCTTCATTATTTATTTCAGTCAATATTATTATATCAACATCTAATGGGGGTTCAACAGGTATACAATTAGTTCATCCCAGTGTTTTATTAGGCTCCTCACATTAATTTTAATAATGTGGAGAATCTTCTCTTTATTTCCTATACCTTCTTCAGTTAGGACTTTTTGGGCGTATCTTTTTGGGCATAGCGAAGGCCTGCTCCCACCTGTGGGTCAAAAACTGTTATGTTAGGCCCGCTCCGAGCACTCCGCTGGACTGCAGTTCTTCCACGTTTGACGCCCACTTGTATGCGCAGCATGGGCGCCGTCCGGTAGGTGTTCATCCGAGCTGTTATCCGCTGCTTGTCAACAGCGGTTCGTGCGCTGTGAAACTGTGGTTGTGATGACTGTGCAGTCGCCATTGTTTGTCAGTTCCAGTTGGTGGTTTGCCTGAAGGTCAAGAACGGTGATGTTAGGCCTGCTCCAAGCACTCTGCTGGACTGCAATCCCTCCACAGCTGATGCCCGCTGCCATGCGAATATTGAATTTATTAAAATACACGGATGCCCGTTCCCATGCCAGTCAATCAAAATACATAGAATTAAATTTTTTTTTTAAACTGGGCAATACATTACGCACCGATTATAAAGATTTCAGTTTAGCCTTTGCTCGGGTGTTTCTGTGGCACAAGGCTTTTAAAGAAGGATGGGGAAGCGTTGAGCTAAAGTAGTGACGCAGGCGAGCTGGTTGTATATATTTGGAAAAGTGACAATAGCGCACAGAAAGACGAAGACTGAAGAGACAAACAGGACGAGTGCCGAGCATTTATGGTGTGCCCTGCTTTGGGCGGCTTGCTACGACAAAGAATGAAAGACAATGTCGTAAACAGGTGCAGGATGCTTTTGCCAAAGACTGACTGTATACAATGTGGATAATTCCCTAGTTGGCTGACCTTAATGAAACTGTCACTGATTACATTGTAGTTGGATGGAAGATCCACACAGTTTGTGCAACATTGGCATCCCAAAACCTGGCTGCGAAATGCTACCCTTTCTACACGGAGTGAGATGAAGTTTCGGTATTTGAGGAAATAAAACACCAAAGCGGGATCATTGCCCAAGGCACAGATATGTAAGAACAAGTGAAAGTTGAATTCATGTTGATAATCCTTTTTGACTGTTGCAGATTGGTTCACAGGGGGTTTATCATGCTAGACAAACAATTAATAAACATCTTCACAAAAATATACTCAACAGACTATGGAAGCAAGTTGTGCGCGTCCAACTGAACATTGCTGTTTTGAAGAGTGCAGCACGATAACACAATTTGTTACAAGAATAGCAGAGAAAAACAAATTTTTCACTGCACTGCTCCGACTTTGCTCCTCAGGGCTCTAGACCAGATCCAAAATGCAGCAACACATGCTCAACACATTCACACACGCAGGTGTCCCGTTGGTCCAGTGCTGCTCACAAGAGTGAAAAAACCGCTAATATCTGCACTTTCAAGAAGGTCTCCATTTCATTTTTGTTTTTGAAAACAATGCAGTCCTCTTCAGTATCACCTAAGAAGACCATATGTCAAATATTACAACGAAGTTCTGTCTAAATGTTTCTGAAATGTTTTGGCAAACTTTGCAACTCGCCAAGTTGCCGTAATCGACTGACTCGAGCGGGAGAATTGAGGCGCAACCAACGGCGTAGTCAAGGCTACGGCATGAGCAAGGCCAACATTGAGTTAAACGTCGTCACCATTGCTTCCTTTTGCTTGTTTTCACTTCTCCGGGCAAGTGTAATGGGTGATGTCAGTAACGTTTCCTCTTTTCCTCGTGATTCGGACTCAGCAGTTCCGAGTCCGAATCACGACAAAAGTGCACTGGCTGTGCGACGCCTAAGCGACCGAGGATGGAGTGCTTCGAGCAAGACGGTAGACTGGGAGCCCACGCTCTCCTCTGAGACATCAAAAGCGTGCTTACTTCGCACAGTTTCTCCCCCATTTCTTCGTTTCCTCCTCTGAAAAATTCCTCGCTCATCACACGCCGAACACCAGCCCGTTTAATCGTCCCGCCGGTTGCCATATTCCACATAAAGCAGTCGGCGCGTGGCCAGTGTAGCTGGAGCCTGGCGGCCACGACTCCCGCTGACTGCCCCATGGGAGCGTCGCCGTGAAAGGCAGCTCGCGCCATCAAGCTGCGAGCGGCGGAGGCACGTGGCAAGCCTGCTTTTCCCTGCCGTTGCTACTGTTGGCTAGGTGGCGCAAGCTATCACCCAATATAGTGGTGCTCATTTACTTGCGCTCGCAGTATGCTTCCAAAGAAAGAAAAAAGCACCATGGAGTAGAGATCAAATCGGACCGGAAGTTTAGGCCCGACCCGACCCTGCCCGATAACGCCTAGAGCACTATATAGCTCCTTCGGAGCAGAGTAGCGCAATCTAGAACGCCGTCTCTCGGCGACTAGCGGCGAACGCCCGGAGGTTCCAACTGCGGTCAGAAATGCATGGAGAACGTGAGAAAATCGTTGTTTCTTCAGTTTTGTGGAGATGTGCGGAATGGAAATCATTTTTGACATAATAATGAAACATTTTAGAATAATATGCGGTAAGTTTTGTGCCATACAAGGACGTAACTTTTCTTTAAAAATTGCCTGAGCGGCATCATGCAGCAGACGACACGGCGACGTCACACCATTCACGTGACCCGCTCCGGCCAACCCGAAAAGCCCATCTCCGCTGCGAGCAAAAATCGTCTGCTTCAAACGCCATTGCCTTGGAAATTGCCTTCTCAAAATTTGCACACGCATCCGATATTATTAAAACTTTGATAAAGTGTTTAGCGCTTTACTAACTTCACGACAGGCTAGTTTTGAAAAATGTGAACTCGCCGTTAGTTTTTTAATCAGCCGTGTTATGTCGATCTCCATGTATTTTCCCATAGGGCGGGCCGCCTCCTGGAACCCTGAGTACCACGTGACTCACGCCGAGCCGCTCTGTCGGCCATGTTGTCGGCAAAACACGGGGTTCAAAGGATTGCGCTACTCTGCTCCGTAGGAGCTATATAGTGCTCTAATAACGCCTTGGTCCAAACCCGGCCCGAGCCGGCTTTCTAAACACCAAAAACAAATTTGGCTCGAACCTGGCCCGACTGCTCTTTTCTGTGTTTTCTGTTAGTTCTACGGCTCCCTTTGTTTTGCTTGATACCGTTCATATTGAATGAGAACTTCCAATCTCGTAAATCAAACAGATTTCTGTCAAAGGTCCGCACAACTATTTTATTTACCCAGGCTGTTTAACGATGATACGGACAACAGAAATCCGGCTTGATTGAAAGAAGAAATAAAGAAAATGATTTTAGCATGCACGATAATGTATTTAATAAATTTTTTACCAAAGAATATTTTTAAAATTAAGATTATATTTAGTTTGCACAACTTTATAATTTCACTTGTTAACATTTCGATTAAGACCAAGTTAGCAACAAAAACAGGCGAACAACAAGCAATAACGCTAGGAAATTTAAGCCGATTTTCGACCCAATGCTGCGCAACAGCAAATCAGATGGCAAATATGTTGTCACAGTGTTTCAAGAAACATGAACAGAGTGAAGAGGATTAAAGATGTTACAGAACTTTAGTTGAAATCGTTTTTGATATACAACTGAGGCTCATGCACCTCCCAATTAAAAAATTAAGAAACAAATATTAATGATGAGGTGCATGAATATTTACACATTAATGTGAAGGAACAAGATGGTATCTACACACTCCGGAGGCAACCTCGTCCTTCGCTGTTAAAGCACGAGTCCAGCACAGCTGAAATTTCGCTCGCTACTCGCAGTTGTCACTGGAATGCGCAGGATTCTTCGAATGATTTGGCTGAGCATGGGATATTTTTCTGCGCGAGATTTCCACCACTCAAGAAGGTCCCCAATGTCCACACAACCGTAGCCACTGTCTACATAACGTTTCAACTCTGTGTTGCTGGGGCAATGTTTCTCGGCTTGTGGCCATTCTTCGAAGCCGCTGGGTTTTTCTGCTTTCAGCTTCTTTGCGTGTGGCTCATCCTATTCCGTCTGGTTCACAAAGCATGTCTATACGAAAAAAAAAGGAGGAGTTTACTGATGAGCAAGGCTTCCCGGATCCTAGAAATGCCTTAGCAAGGGCTGTAGACTCTTATTTGAGAACCACTGACCTTGACGGTCGTCATAGTTTAGCAGGCTTTGCATAGAACCTAATGACCCACGGCACAACATCCAGACTGGCGCTTTGTGTGTTAAAATAAACTTTCTGCTGCTTTTTTTGGTTTTCAAAGATAAAATAAATATTTATCCCAATTCCGAAATATTTGGCAAAGCCGGGCCGTCGGGTTCTGATGCATCCAACTAGATTCGACTTGAACCTGACCCGAACAATGTTCTCTCGTATATTGGCCCAAGCCCTACTGTCGAGTCGGGCTCAGGCTTTCAGGCTAGCCTGAGTCTGCACAGATCTCTACCATGGAGCACAAGTTCATCGTTACCGTGACCCGGGGTATTCACACCACGAATAATGACTAGAGCCTGGTTTACAAGGCAAGCCTTTGTAACTGATACCCAGGGTACTGTGGTAGCCCCTTGGAGTTTTTTGTGTAATTCAGTGCATCCAGTTTTGTGTGCTGTGCCTCCTTTTGAAATTAATAAATTAGCCAAAACTATCACGCTGGATGGCAGGCTTTGAGACTTGCAATTAATACTACTTACTGAAATGACCAGATGTGTGCTGCATTTTCAATAATACATTCATGGCAGATCTATATGTAAACATATTTTATTAATAAAAACATTGCAAGTGTTACCCTTGCCCTTTGTGCAAATATTAGTTTGCACAATTACAGCATCGGTATTCAGCACCCCACTGGCTTTCCTGTCCATTGTCGGTCATCTGACCCACCTACACCCAACTGTATCATACTTACACAAACATGGCCTTTGGAGCTGCTATGACAAAACACATTTCGGGGGAGAAAATTAGCTTCCACTTTGTTGCACTTCATGCAGCAGTATGTAACTGCTGTACACACCCTCCTTCATTGGAGGCATTCAAAGTATGCTCCTGGAAGGCAGCCAGTGCCGAATGCTGGACAAAAGCTTACCGGACAGAAGCTCACTGGACAAAAGCTCACCCATTTTTTCAGACCCGGACAAAAGCTCACCAGGAGAAAATTTCATGTTGGTCTTAACACGTGTGCAGACAACTTAGGAGCATGTGTGCGATCGACTCTAAAATGCAACGATAAATTAAACCTGACAGGCGCATGGTTTGTTGCTTAGAGTAGAAACAAGTTTATTTATTGATTCGTTAGAAGCGAATGCAATCACCCACTAGCTCCAGCAGTTTTGGTAGACCTGGGTGTACCTGTAATCCCTCGAAAATATTTTTCACACCATTCTGCAGGCACGGGGTGGTTTTTTGCACCCGCTTCTTTGGGGGTTCACCTCTACGGGCTTGTGTCAATGCCGTGGCAACGAACGCCTGATTTTCCTGTGGGTATTCGATCAGCATCCAGACGCTTGGATGGGCGTGGCCGACAAAATTCTGGAACCCGGCATTCCATCCTTCGCAGGTTTATGTCCGGTCTTTACCTTGAAAAGTGGCGTCATACATATTCCACCGTTCCGGGGGAAACTCCGGTCGTCGTCGGCACGCAGTCAGGCAAAGGGAAGAATTCGCTCTGGGTGCCGCCGCAGAAGGAGCAGAAGCATAACGGAAGGGGTCGTTGACATACGTGCAATCAAAGTAGTTCAGCTGGTTGCCGATGTCACCAGCACACTTTTCCCTGATATAGGTTAGTCCTCCGGGCACAAGCTGTGGCGGAAGGAACGCGAGCCTATCCAAATTCCCTACAGCTTTCTAAATTGGTCATCTGTCCAAAAGGCCACACTCCCGTTCCTTGAAAATATTTTTAGAACTTCGCAACTCAATGGTTTGTATATTGCAGTTTTCCTTCAGTTTCCTTTTCACAACACCCTGAGATAATCCTTGATTTCAAATAAAGTTACGACACTCAATGACGGAATGAATTTAATTTTCCTAGCCATTCATTTCAAATATTAACATGAACCCAAAGAAAACCCATGCATTAGTAATGAAGAGATATTGTGCCTAACCTTTATGAGCGCGTTTAGCGTGATATAAGCACAATGAAAAAGCGCAGTCGACAAAGGGTGATTTTGCTTCTTCGGTCAGTCTTCGGGTTCAAAAACTTCGGCTCACGAAATTTCTTGGGCATAGTGCAAGGGTGCTCCGGCATACTTTGAGTCAAGCAAGCTTGATCTTATCAGCTCCACTCAGTTTCAGTGACCTAAATTTTGAACCCAAATTGTTGCTTCTTTACCTGTTATGGCTTATCTGTTGACACTTTTGCATGGGATGGGATGCCAGTTCTCCTAAAAATGGTGCAATGTCTATCGCGTCCGCACTTTATCTCAGCCCATGTTTTGCCCGTAATAGCAAAAAAAAAAAAAAGAGGTGAGCTTTTGTTTGGGTCTGTGAAAAAACGGGCGAGTTTTTGTTTGGTGAGCTTCTGTCCGGTGAGCTTTTGTCCGGTTACCGCCAGTGCCAGATATCATTTCCCCTTGACACCATCGTTGATACAGATTCAGTCTTCCCGCTATGATACCGTGCATTGTCAATAATGACATACTACAGTTATGGGTAAAAATTAAACACTGGCGCATCCCACAAGTTATTAACTTTTTTTTTTCTTATTGTGTTTATTACTTGCATATATCTTTATATTGTCCATTCCCCAACCATCAGTCGTATTTGCTTTTCTTTCTACAGAGGTAGTTTACCCAATCCCATCACTAGTATGAAGGGATTTAGATCTTGGCTTTTAAGCTCAGTTGGTTCGTTTTGTATTCCATCTTACTATGTAAAATACTTGCAAACTTTACCTGATCACTGCATATCCCCCACTTCAATCTATTCATACTTTTGGTCCTTGCACGAGACTGTTGTGAGAATGAATACAAATAAATACACACAAACAGATGGTGGTGCGCGGGGCTGGACAGATAGGTGAGAACCCTCAGCCTTTGATCACATTTTAACTTACTGGATGGGTGTGTTCCCATGTGTCCCTTACGCCAAACTGCCCACATTACAGGAACTGTCCAGCACCACACCTACTATAATTCCCTCGTCCATTGTGCTTTTTTTCTGCCTCTCTTGTGTCATCTGCTTTTCAAATATACTTCAAATAGTTCTATTTCACTGATTTTCTAACTTTAAAACAAATTTATCTTATTGTTGAAAAACATTGATCCAGGTCTGGGTACTACAACATGCCTCAACCCTGCTAAACTTGCTCATCCAGGCAGGGGCGGATCCAGAACTCCGTTTTGGGAAAAAAAAAGGGGGGGGGGGGGGATTTTTAAGGGTACTATTCTCCCATTCTTTCTTGTGCACCGGGGGGCCCTCCGAGAAGGGGGGAGGGGGGGAGGGGTCGACCTTGGGGGGAGGGGGGGGGGGCGGCCGCCGCCGCCGCCGCCCCCCCCCCCCCCCCCCCCCCCTCTTCTCCCACCCTCCTTGGATCTGCCGTTGATCTGCCCCTGCATCCAGGTAAAAGCTTTTTTTTTTTTAAATTTTTAACATATATATTTATCAGCGTTGACAAAAAAAAAAATAAGGCAAGGTAAGCTTATTGGATTTCCTTATGTTGATTACTGAACAGTTCCTTAGGATACTTTTGAAATGCCGCCAGTTTCCCAGTGCATGATACCGTGATATCGGTATCACGTACAGGGGATCCCACAGCGTCCCGTTCTGGCACGCTGTGGGACAAGCATAAGCAAACGTTCTTAGCTTACCATTCATCAACCGTGGCAGTACCAAAACATCGAAAAAACGCAATGCTAAAAAGAAGCTCGGAAGCACACGCACGCAGCACAAGATTGTGGAGCACCAAAGCTGTCAGAGCAGCAAAGCAAGCAAAGCACTTCATCACCGGATGTGACGTAACAAGCACATCCGGCACAACATTAGCGGTTTGCGAACATTTCTGTTTGGTGTACGCACGCCGTCTTGTAAATGTCAGTTTTTTCGCGTAAATGCAAAGTTTGTGAAGATAAACTGACGCCCGCGTAGCGTTCACGAACTCGTAACAGCTCTACGACGTTGTTCGGTGTCACTTTGATAGCTTTGCATGATTTGTGAAGATGTGAACTTGACAGTGTAAAAAATGTCTATTAGCGGTGAAAAGGCTTAGGTGGTGACTTTTAAGTTTCGAGCTTCATCAACGAATGACTCTCGTTCCGTGACCTTCGCTACCCTGTCCTGCATCGGTAAGAACCTGAAACATCACCGAGTAACGATGGAGCGTCCTCATTTAATCCTTGAAACGCCAGCAAGCCGGTGACAACTCTGTTCCTTTGCAAGTTCGGCGTTCCCCGAATGTGTTTTAAAACATGGCGATTGGCAGTGCGTGCGATTGCACCTGCGAAACTTTATTAAAGATCGCTCGCGTATCTAGCTGCCGGAAATGTTTAAAACGGTAAACATTCGCGTAAAGGATTGGCTAACTGAGACCGAAGTCAACAAAGAAATGTGCCGGGAACCTTTATATCGACGCATGTTTTCTGTTCTGGCGACTCTTGTTCCAAGGATTGTTTTTCGTACTCGCAAAGATATTAATTTTAAGCAATTGTCTTATGTCCGTGCCACAAAGTCCACCGCAAAAAAAATGTGTTCGCGTATTTATTTATTTTTTTTTTTAATTTTTGCTTGGAAGCCGGAATGTTGGCTGCTGTAGTCCGTTGCCTTTTATCTGCACCACGATCGTAACTGTTGGTAGCGCTGCCGTCCCGCAATCTTTACTGGGCTGTGAATGTCGTAAATGGTAGTGACGTTATTGGCGCATTGCATAGTCCATGAACTCTACGATCAATATTTTACAATAGATTATCTACTGACCTGAAGTCTAGCTCAAGTAATAATGATTCTAGCTGCTTAACGTTTATGCAACTTTTCCCGTTTTCTTTTTATTAATTTTTTTACAAATTTATTACAACATTGAATAGCTGCGTTAACGTGAAGGGTGCTGCGTTGTACGCTAGTTTTACGGTTCACCTGTGTTGCTCCGAGGAAGCAAGTGGCAAAACGCACCTACTTCTTTTAAATGTGCTTATTTATTTGCACCTAAAACATATTTTTGATCACATCTCACTTCAAACTGAGAGAAAGAAAAAAAAAACACCCCAGTTAAAAGAATTAAATTTTCTTTTTGTTAAGTGTATGGAATCGTTTGAGGTAGTTAAATACATGCCCCTTATCAATCTCTCGCCTGTTGTCAGACCAGCCGGCTCCTGAGGAGTTTTAAAATGATGCAGCGCAGAAGCAGGGCCAGTGGCTGCAAACACTTGGTCTCCAAACATTCCTCCTCCAGCACGCGCTATATGCCTTTTGCCTTGCTTTGGCTGCACGTTCACACTCGGGGTGCACGAGACGCCGAAGTATTGTCGAAGGTCGGAACCCCACGCTGAGCCCCTCCCTGCTGCTCTCACCCCGTCGGTGATTACAGTTATCCCAGGCCCCATTCCCTGCAGAAAAGTTTTCTAATGAGGCAAAGTGCCTCTTTTTGCAGTCCACAGGTCAGCTATGTGCAGCAGGGCATCCGGCCATTCTCGCCATATTTCATGCTTTCGAAGATGACTTATTGCGCGAGGTTCAAAACAAGCCGCTTTCAAGTAGAGCACTCTCCACACGCTTCGCCTCCACAGGGTAAAGAAAAAGATGGACACAGAGGCGCCTGCAATGGCCACCTCCAATGGCGAGTCGGCGGCCGGCGTGTGCGCCAAGGAGGGCGCCGACAAGCTCAAGTCGGGAGGCCAGGAGGAGGAAGACGTCGACATGGCGGAATGCGGAGAAGGCGGAGTCACCAACGGCTGCCCCGAGAACGCTTCCCCGGACGCCGCGGAACGCATGGAAGGCGCAGGGTCTAAAGCGGTGAACGGATCGAGTGACCACAGTGCTAACGAAGACAGCAGGCAGTCGGAAAAGAATGCGTCCGACATCGAGATGAACAGTGGTGCAGGAGAGGACTCTTCCAAAGGGGACAATGAACGTAAGGAGGATGCCTTGGACAGTCAGCTGGATTCCTCGCAGGCGGATGGGGACGCAGTAAAGACTGAGTCGACGGAGGCGAGCGAGGAACTTCCGCTGCCCGACGACAAGCCCGTGGAAAAGGCGAAGGAGGCCAACTCTGGGGAGTCTACACCATCGTCGACACCCCTGCGCAAGAAGAAATCCAAGAAGGTGTCCAAGCTATCCATCATGCATGCCATTGCGAGTCGGCTCTCGGGGCAGGCCAAGGTGGAGCCCAAGTCCGAAACGGTGAGTGTCTGTCTCTGCCGCTCGTGGTTGCGACGTTTGGGGGAACGGAAGCTGGAAGGAATGTCCCCACAATTGATGGTTTACTCTCTGCTTTTGGAATCTGCTTCAGCGTTGTGTCGATGGTGGGCTTTCTTTATAATGGGGATGGAGAGCTCTGTAAATGCAGACGAGGGAAAGACACAACCACGACAGGACAGCTGGACAGGTTTGTCTTGTCTTGGTTGTGTCTTTTCTTCATCTGCGTTTACAGAGCTGTTCATTCACATTGTGTACACAGTGTGGTACTGTTATTGCGAAGATGCAATCGGCGCTCTTTTTTCCCTCTTTTTTTTTAAGAATTGAAGGGGTGTCACAAAAACTATTAGAGTGGTGTAAAGAGCACATTTGGACAGTAATCTAAGCAGTACATTTTCATGCACACCAGTACCATATTGAAATGCAAAAGAGTGCCGATGCCTTATTCACACTAACAGTGTCATACGGTGCATGTTTACCAGCTGGCCCATTCTTTTTATGCCTTAGTGCTTTCTTTATGTTATTTTGCTTGACACCATTGTACTGTTTTTTTTAATTTTTTTTTTAGTGACTGCATGATGATTGATTTTGAACTTGAGACCTAGGTATGATCAGGAATTGCTGGCCTTTTAGTTTTCTTTTTTTGGGAATGCTGATTGGGTCTTTGTCATCAGACAACTTTGAGCTTTGCATTAGAAGTAATCTGTCCATTGCAGAGTATCATGTTATTGGAAGCATTTAGTGGCCAGGCTACTACCTTAAAATACTGCTGAAGTGTATGCTTTGTTCAAGTGCTCACTATAACATTTCCAAACTTGGGAATTCTGCCAGTTATATGTCAAGCGCGCAATTTGATCGGACAAGCGCCCATTTTTCATTTCATTTCATTTATTTTCACCTTAAGGGCCCGGTTAGGGCATTACATAAGGGGGGGTATATACATGTTATACAAACAAGAAAAGGAAGAAACACAAGCTAATTAACACATCCAGGTCAAGCTCATTAATCGTACAGACTGGCAAAAAATACTAATAACAAGAAAAATGAATCCGTAAGCTTGACAGAAATACTTCTGGGTCCACGATGGTGACGATGGAGGATGGTAGGCTGTTCCACTCGGAGATGGCTTGAGGAAGGAAAGACTGATTGAATGCGTTTGTGGAACCGGAAACACATTTGATTGTGCAGGAGTTGTTAAGACGGGAAGATGTTCTGTCAGGAGGTGATAACAAAGAGTTCTTGAGGTTAATGTCTAGATTAATCTAGTTTTCAGGGAAGGTTGGTGTGGGTGTTCCCTTGGCACTTTACGGTAACATGCTTGCCATAAAACACTTTTAATTAGATCCATTTCATGGCAGTGCCATTAAATGGTTTTAATTGGAAGCATTTAGTCACTTGTTAATGCTATGAGTTTTTGTGGTGATGCATTGTCATATTACTGGAGCGCTTTGTCAGTGTAGGCTGCCTTTTCTTTTATTAATAAAAAAAATGAGCTCCCCCCCCCCCCCCCCAAAAAAAAAAAATCAAGGGTACAAGAAACAAGACAGTGGCTGCTTTATTTCTTGCCTGTATGTACAGTTCTTGGGGCGTTGATTTGTTGTCTGTAGTCCATTGAAGTCCACTTAAGCGCCGTTCACACACTTGCAACCAAGTAGGACGAGAGAGACAAGACCGGTTTTTAAGCCTCTTGCGACATCTTAGGACCAACTCCGCAGCAGCGCATCCGCCCCTAAGATGTCGAGAAAGCCTTAAAAACCATTCTTCTCTCTCTCCGTCCTCGTGGTTGCAAGTGTGTGAACGGCACCTTATATTCATTCGACCGCAATTGAGACTTTGTCTTTACTCCTTCATGAGACGCAGAGTGTGCACAAGTACAAACCTCTGAGTATTAAAGTAGGTGTTTTCAGGAAAAAATAGAATTATAATTGTGGTTGGCAGTAATCAGGCAAAGGACCAAAGCCCAAGCGAAAGGGTGTAATAGCTTCTTTTCAAAGTGTCTCGAGCCATTTGGGTTGGCTTTGTCAGCAGCAAGGTTACGTTGCTATTCGCCGAGTAATAGCAGGTGGGTGGTCCAATAACAAGGAAGGGGGGGAGAGGAGGGAGGGAGGGGCAGGCAGGGGCAGGCAGGCATAGCATTCAGCTGCTGAGGAAAAGCAATGCAGCCTCTCTTATCAGATTTCTAATTATAATAAACTGTTCAGGGAGCTTGAAATCACTTTAGACAAGATATTCGTGGCTACATTCAGATGAAAGAATTTATATTGGTAAGCAAAAAGAAAATGTTACTGCAACTGATATGACTGAGATGCCCAGACGTCCCATTTTTGCCGGGACAGTACTGATTTCTAGGTTCATTTCTGCCGTCCCGTCGTTCTGTCTCGATGAAGCCTCATGTCCCTTTTTCGTGGGAGTGTGCATAGTTGCATTTACAGACATAATTTCTTTTAAATAAACATACTATGAAAATTTTACTTTTCCAGAATACAGTTTTGTTCCCTTTCTGGAATGTTATCTGCCAATACATTTTGATTGCATAGACGTCGATACAGAGAACTCTTTATATTACTGAATGTGGCATACTTTAACCGGCAACATTTCTTCCCCACTGTTTAAACGTGGGGAGGAGAGGCACTGGTGTTCTTGACAAAGAAGTTGAGAAAAATTTGCATTTGTATGGAAAGGCGGCTTGCGACTGTCTGACTCGTCCCCGTCATCACGCCACCGGCACATCCGCTGGATTTTGTGCTCTAAATTTGTCCGCTCAGAAAGGGGCGTGGCACACTTCTATCACATTTTTAGTAGGGAAGTAGACATCGCATAAGCATAATTATAAATATCTAGGATGCTTGGAACCCGCAAGATAAGTTATCACCAAGGGCAGACAATCTCAGAAAAACTGTGTTGTTTTGGTTTTAGGGTGTTTTATTATCTTTGAGCCTTCATATTTCCCATTTAAAAAAATCAATACCTTGTATGATCGCAAAACTAGTCAAATAGGCATTTGTAAAACTCCCGGCAACCCAGAAAGGTGTACATTTGAGGCATTTTCGCGCGCTCTCTTTTTCAAACTGGTGCTACCCGCCATCGCATTTATTTTGAGAGGTCAGCCTAGCCATCTTCTCTGTCGCATTCTTGAGTATCTGCAATTTCCCATGAAACCAAAAAAATAAAAAATTATTTCCGACAGCAAAGCGCTTTGTCGTTTGACGCACGGCTAATCAAACGGCGCCATTGAAACTTATCGTAAAAAAACAAAACAAAAAAACCCCATTTCATTTGCATTTGTTCTGTCGTGCACATACCCCCCCCCCCCCCCAAAAAAAAAAGAATAGTTTACAGGTTTTTTGTTTTTTTTTATCAAATGTGGTACAATGCTTTTTCAGTGTCCTCGGGAAAATACATACACCATAAAACACAAAATGCAGCAGGAAAAGGCAGCAATTTAGCCGCCAGTAGTGTTTAAAACTGCATCTACGCAGGCTGCGCCTATCGCAATCAGTCCACTCGGTTAGGGTTAGCCGGGACGCCATTAAGAGTCTAGCCTCAAACCCAGAGACTTCGAAAAAGGCTTGTTGCCCCTGGGGTCGAGTGTTTCTTGGAATGGTGTATAGGCTCTTTTAGGTTTGTTTGCCATGCCCAAGGTGTGCATAAGAACATTTATTTTTTCTTGGCTTTTTTTTTGCATGAGCATTGCATCCAGGGCATAAATAACAAGCCATATCATAGCTAACACCAGACATATAGGAATGAGTCAAGCACTATAAACTGTTCAAACTTCATTTACCTACCTAAAATAATTATACAAACATTTCTTATGTCCTTTTCCTCAACTCGTGTTCGCAACAGGCTGTCGTGTTTTATTGCACTAATTGACCACACACTCGAATTCGGATATTCAATGATGGTTTGATATTTACCAAGCGCATGCTGACGACTGACGAGCCAGATATTCAATGATGGTTTGATATTTACTGAGTGCAAGCTGACGAGTGACAAGCAAGCTGACGAGTGAAGAGCAAGCTGACGAGTGAAGAGCATGTTAGTGACCAATTCATAAGCCAGACTTGGTCATGACATGTCCGGCACCGCTTGAGTGCATCACAAGAAAACTGGCAAGTTAAAAAAAAAGTATATATATATATATATAATATATGCGTGATTTCATCTCAAATCGTGCAGGCAAAAAGAATTGAATTTTTAATTTTGCTGAAAAAAATATATGTTATGGTGTAGTCTCTAAAAACGCAGTCGCCACAAACCGCAAGTTCGTTGGATTTTTTGTTCTCGACTTGAGAATTTTAAGAGAGGCCGGGGTGGAAAGCAGTGCTTTTCATATCCTTCGTGGGTCGGATGTTTCGTTCAATCTCCCGTTGTGGATTTTCAGTTCCCATTTTATTAATTTTTTTCAAGCACTCTGTGAGCACAGTTAAATGACTCGAATGCCATGAAATAATTTTAGGCGCTTTGCTTTTTGTCTATAAAAATGTCCATAACGCCCCCTCGGTTAATTGTCGAACTTTGACAATTAAATACTGGCGATCTACTTGGGTTACATCGATAGTTTTTATGTCTATGGAGAGCCCGAAACACGCTGTTTATACATATTATAAAATCACTGAGCTGTATAAATTATCCTTTGCAGTATGTCTACGTTAATGTTATGCTAAAACCAAAAAGTATTAAACTTTGAGGTCAATTTAAAAAAAAAAAAAAAAAAAAAACATTTTTATTTTTTTTTTATTTTTTGTTACGATGTAGATATGATAGTTGTCTACTCGAAAAAACAGGTCAAGAAAGTGTGTATTTTGCTTGTATGTTTTATATTTAGGCCTCAATATCAGAAAAAAGATGTCTTCGTTTTCAAGACCTAAGCCAGACATAGCGACCCGTACGTTTCTATGAATTGTGAAAAAGATTTTCTGCATAATTGTCTGCGTTTTGTAATCAATTATAAATGCAATTTGTGGTATTGAATAGTTATTTGTGTTTTGATAACAGCGGGAAACCACAAGCAATGTATCTAATCAAATCAGCAGGCCTAGTAGACTTTCAGTATCGAAGAGGCACAGACGCTGTATTGTTTCGACTTATAAAACTTTCACTGTAAACTAGCATGACTTGTTATTAGCTGTCATATTACTAAGACATAGAAAGTCACCACATCATTGATTTATTATATACAGTTCTTTCCGAAACCAAACGCTAGGGTTTGTTCACCTCACCGCACATCGGCACTGATCACCAGGGAATAGCCTTTCACTTCCGTAACCCACAAAGGTAAAGACACACAAACGGTCCAAAATTCACAAAGAAATTGTCACGGAGAGGGGTAGGGAATAAAAATAAATGAATAGGAATAAAATTACCCAACTCCCATCTTAACAAAAATTGTCTTAAAAGAATAAAAGATATAGGTTTGACCGGTGGCAAGGTGATAGGTCCACGCATGGTGGAGAGCCAGACAAAGAAGTCGACGACACGTAAAGGTAAAGCAAAAAATGTAATCAAGACGGAAAAACTCAGCCGCACACGGCGAGAACAAAAACAAACTCCTCCGGGCATTCCCTAAAAGGGACGCAACCAAATGCGTGCGAACACGCTTTCAACAGCTTGCAGGCCGCTACATTATGACGAAATAAAACCAACAATTAAACAATGCTAACAAACAATTCGTAAGAAAACATTAAAAAAAAAAAAAATGTTCAGCGGAAGCGCACTTGAGAAACAAAGTTCAGCGAAGCGAACACACGAAATAAAAAAAAGTCTTAACTGACCGACGCCAAGTCCAGTCCCATGACACTGAAGCCTGGCAGGATGACGGCGTCCAGATGATGCTCGAATCTATTCTTCACTCTGTTCCGTATAGCCACGACGGCTGTGCAAAACAGAGTGAAGAATATAAAATAATTGGCTTGCTTTGTATGTTTATACAGCCTTGATGGAGATACGCCTCAACGGGTGATTGGTCTCTTAGCTGTAGATGAGAAATTTAGCCAGTGCAGTACAACCGCTAACCTGGAGTTTTTAACATGTATCACGCAGTAGTGATTACACGAACACGTGCCGTTACGAAACTCATCCAGATCTATATATTCGAGCAGCGCAGTTTTATGCGCGAGAAGGCAACCGAGACGTAACGTGCCTCGAGCTTCATATCGGGAGAGGAGCTTTCGAGGTCGTTACTGTAGTTACTCAAACTTCCTCTTTCCCCTCGCCTTTTTCAGAAGAACACGCCAGCCGGCGCTAACTTGTCATCTCAGGAGAAGACCACTCTTCACAATTGATTATAGTTAACAAGGAGGCTGACTTCGACCCAACTAGTCTCCAGGCTTCGCTGTTTCCAAAAGAGATAACCCTTCAGTGCTATCGGATCCCTTCGGAGACAGAAAGAGCACGGCAGTTTCAAGGGTAGGGCGCTCGAAGCTTGTTTCACGCGTGCATGGATGGCTGGTTTCAAGATTTGCCAACATCCCTATTGGAACCGGCCCATCTTCGTGTGTGCGTCTGCGGGATTGTTGTCCCGCGCCACCGGTTTTAGCACACACGCGGCGTTGTTTTGGCCGGCAGAACTGTTGTTGACCACCGATATTGTAAGGCCGTGGTGTCCTCATCCTCCCGGGCAACATTTCCTTTGCTTTCCCTTCTGCAGTACTTTGACTGATTGACTCCTCCTGGGTGGCCGTCACTGTTCGCAGCGTCAACGCCATATTCGTACCACTTCACTCCTCGTGACACAGGGTTCGCTGCTCGCTTTACTGTCACGGGCCGTCCTATCTAACACAACGTTTGCGAAAGGTCGTGGTCATCTGCTGGTTCCGAAGGGGCGGGACGTTCATATAGGCCAGCGAGGGCCCCGAATCAATACGACGGCTGACGATTTCTACACATTAAAAATTTACGACGCCTGCTAATAGGTTTCTATTTTGCCAATGTAGCTTGCCGCCTGTAATAAAATTTAAATGAGCAATAAATATAACAGGGTGTAAATACTTCATTTTTATGTGAGAACGTCGAAAAAAGGCAAGAATATTTCCAGGTTTGTGAAGACGCGCAACTCACAAGTCCGTTTCGAGCCGTAAAAACACTTTTTTTTTTACGATATTGAAGCTTAAACATAAAACATACAAACAAAATGCACACTTCCTCGACTTGTTTTTCGAGTAGAGAACTATCATGTATACGTTGTCAAAAATAATAAAAAAATATAAATGCTTTTTTTTTTTTTAGAAAATTGATCTCAATATTGCTACTTTTTGGTTTTAGCATAACATTAACGTAGGCATACCGCAAAGGACAATTTATACAGCGAAGTGATCTTATAATATGTATAAAAAGCGTGTTTCGGGCTCTCCATAGACATAAAAACTATCGATGTAACCCAAATAGATCGCCAGTATTTAATTGTCAAAGTTTGTCAACAATTAACCGAGGGGGCATTTTTGACGTTGTTACATAAAAAAAGCAAAGCGCCTAAAATTATTTCATGGCATTAGAGCCTTTTAACTGTGCTCACAGAGTGCTTGAAAAAAGTTAATAAAATGTGAACTGAAAATCCACGGCGGGAGGTCTTGCAAAACATCTGACCCACGACGGATGTGAAAAACACTGCTTTCCGCCCCGACCTCTTTTAAAATTCGTAAGTCGAGAACAAAAAATTCAACGAACTTGCGGTTTGTGGCGACTGCGTTTTTAGAGACTAACGCCATAACATATATTTTTTTCAGCGAAATTAGAAATTCGACCCTTTTTGCCTGCACGATTTGAGATGAAATCACCGATATATATATATATATATATATAATGTATACCTATACACACACAGACACACACACAGAGCGGCCTTGTTCTTGCAATGTCACGGCAAAAATCACATATTTGGCTTCTTTCCCTCTGATGCTAGTTCTCGTGGTTTCAACCTTCTGATATGCAGTTAGTAAAATTTGAACCCAACATTATTTATGGTGTATTCAAGAAGCACTTGAATGTACGTGACCAACTTTCCTTTTGCTTTGATCAGAAATTGCATATAGATGTATGTTCAATTGTGAGTTTAAAAAAGAGAAATCTTTGAACCCTGATATCACATCTGTTTGTAAAGTAGCTCTGAGCTATTGCTACTGCACTATTATAGACATGCACTCTTTCATCCTTATCTATCTGCCTCATGCTTGTTCATGAGAAATGATTGTTATAAGAGTCATGGAAGTTGATGTTACTGTCCTAAATTGTTTTGGGTGCCATTGGGGAACACTACAGCATTTTCCGAGGTTAAAATGTAGTCAAAGTGGCGCAATCCAAGCCTACAGTTCAGGCCAACATCCCGACATGAGTCCCTGGTGCACATTTGTTAACCAGTTGATTGCATCCCAGACATTTAAACAAAACTCGTGTATCTGCATGAACAGGATGTAGTTAAACATCAAGAGATGTTTTGCTGAAGTTAATTAATTTAGTTATCCAGCTCATCACTGCTGGCTTCTCCAACTTGTACCCCTGGTGCAATGATATATGCACTGCTGTTAGATTCCTCATTCAGATCCTCTTATTCGATCGCGGGGTCCGTAGCTTATGTCGTTTATCATGTTATTAGTAAACTGAATATAGCACAGCTATGCCGCAATGTTTCAAACCTCGTACCCGAGTGTTACTCTACCATGCTACCTTTCATATAGCAAAAGGACTTTCCATAGTTATGAGCTTGCCCTTATAACCTTTCTTTCTTAATCAGATCACTGAAGAATAGATGTTGAGCTTCTCTTTTGGCATTACGAAGTCTGATGTGTGGATGAATATTCTTTTTCAGGAATCTAATCCTAATGAGAGCACCCCGGATGCATCAGACGACAGGTTATCACAAGATGCAAAAGGTATTTTAACTCCCTTTCATTTACTGAGATAAATACTCTTGAGTTTAGTAGTAGTTTCCCTTGGAAAGGCAGCAATGCTGTTCACTACCAGCCTATTGGTTGATATTTTGTATCTACATCTGAACTGCCTTTGCAAGCTTTGCCAATAGACGATTTGCGATTTTCCCAAGCGCCCCGGACCACACGCGAGGAACTGTGGGAAAAACTGTCCCTCGCCTGGCCGCTCTGCCTTGAGATCACATTGCCTTTTCACTTGCCTCCTCTTAATCCTCTGTTTTTTGATTCCATTACCTATTTTATCTATTCCCGTGTATTTTTATTGCTTCTAAGTGTTCCTATTCTCTTCTGCACGCAATATTTCTTGTATATATATAGTATCTGTGTCTTTATTTCACCTTTTTTGACGGGAGTGCCGATGGACAACACGCCGCTTTGCGCGTCGTTCCCCGGGTGAGTACTACCTTTGCTACCGATTCCTATCACGCTGTTAGCTGTTCATTTTGGTTTATTTGACCCGCATGCAGTCGAGAGGAGCGGTTTATGAACACCTGCGCACATGTCATAGGGGTAGGCAGAGCTCTGAATCAACAATCGCGACGCAAGAGTCGAGTGCGCTGTGATTTGGCCGCCCGCGCTCGCTCCGTTGACTCGCACTGTAGCATATTCTTTCGAGTGCCGCTTAACTCGACCAAGATACAGCCCGCATCTTTGCCGTCGCGAATCATTTGTCCGAATGCCTGCGAAACCGTAACACCGTTCGGCATATCCAACGCTGCGGCGCCTGACAACTGCACGCAGCGCGAGCCCTTAGCAAGCGCCGGCGGTTCAACGTCACGGCTTGTATGCGCCTTTGGGATGCATTCATGATCAGTCTCCTAGGCGGTTGTCAGTTGCTGACATCTTGACTCGAGCATCAGCTGACATCTTGACTTGAGAAATAAAATTATAAGGAACTACGAGTTTCAAGGGGACTGCCTGGGTGACAGCACATCTTTGCACTTGAAAAAGGATGTTTGCAACTGACAACCGCTTAGCAGATAGATTAAGAAGGCATACCATAAGCGCATACAAGCCGTGACTTTGGGCCACCGGCACTTGCGAAGGGCTCGCGCCGCTGCGCGCAGTTTGTCAGGCACCGCACGTCGGATATGACGAACAGTGTTACGGCTTCGCAGGCATTCGGACAAATGATTTGCGGCAACACATCTCTGCACTTGAAAAAGGGCGTCGGCAGCTGACAACCGCTTAGCAGATAGATTACAAAGGCATGCCATAGGCGCATTCAAGCCGCGGCATTGAGCCGTCGGTGTTTGCGAAGGGATCGTGCCGCAGCGCGCAGTTGTCAGGCGCCGCAGCGTTGCATATGCCTCAGCTTCGCAAACGTTCGGACAAATGGTTTGCGGCGACAAAGCGGCGTGCTGTATCTTGGTCAAGTAAGCGGCACTCGAAGGCATACAGTGCGAGTCAACGGAGCGAGCGCGAATGGCCAAATCACAGCGCACTCGGCTCTCGCGTCGCAATTGTTGATTTAGAGCTCTGCCTACCCCTATGACATGTGTGCGGGTGTTCGTAAACGAATCCTCTCGATTGCACGCGGGTCAAATGACCAAAAATGAACAGCTAACAGCGCAATAGGAATCGGTAGCAATGGTAGTATTCACCCGGGGAACGACGCGCGAAGCGGCGTGTTGTCCGTCGGCACTCCCATCGAAAAAGGCTAAATAAAGACACAAATACTATATATATATATATACAAAAAATATTGCGCAGAAGAGAATAAAAACACTTAGAAGCAATATAAAATACACTGGAATAGATAAAAATAGGTAATGAAATTGAAAAACAGGATTAAGAGGAGGCAAGCGACAAGGCAATGCGATCTCAAAGCAGAGCGGCCAGGCGAGGGACAGTCTCTCCCACAATTCCTCGCGCGCAGGCCGGGGCGCTTGGGGGATTTCACAAAAGGCCTATTGTACCCACATGCAGCCTGCTTTTTTTTATTATTACCCTTTAGGCTTCAACAGTGCTTGTGCAAACAAACTTCCTAGGGCCACATACCTTATCTTTTGCATTCAAAACATTGTATGGAAAACACTGATATCTAGTTTAGAGTTGTTATGAGTTGCCAGAAGCATTGTGTAAGCCAAATATATGTATGAACAAAAAGGCTGTGCAGAGGCCTAGGGATAGTCATTCAAGAAGGAGCAAAATTGGAAGACCGCATTTTGCGACTGGAGCAGCCACTTCTTCGGGGAAAGGGGGGGGGGGGGGGGGGGGTGTAGCAAGCACTTTTTGTAGTGCTATGGCCATCACGGCATCAAACGGTTTAGAGACTGCGGTATTGCATACGTAACGAAAATGCTTCACATCCTCATGCAATGGGCAAACCTTCAAGGTTGCACCCAAGCTGTTTTTTTTTTACATACAAGGGACCATTTTTCGGAAATTGCCGGTTCAGAAGGTTCCAGTATGAAAATGTGGAAGCACATTCTCAAGCAACCATGGGCACTCTTTCAATCAAGGAAGCTAGATCCTACTGGCTCCATTGAGCTGCAGTGACCTAAATTGGGCTCCTCCAAAGTCCCATTTGTGCCTGTTGTGGCTTATCTTTTGCCCCCAAGTTTGCCCAAAGGTGCTTCTTCCTTCTCCTTTCTTCTCCTTTCGAAGGTGTTCTTTATTTCATCTTGGGAATTCCCGAACCCAGGTTTTCACCAGGTGGTGACAGTTATTTCCAAGATGGGGGATACCTGCATTTGGTCCGTTATCAGAATCTATCAATTTTGTTCGGCATTGTAGATCCTTTCATTTAGTCTTGTCAGAACACTGGTATGTCTATTCGACTGATTAAGCCTAGAAAAGCTACGAGCACCAGCTACTAGTGCTGTCGGACGTGCTGTGCATTGAGAGATCCTTTTAATGTATACACCTTTACTCCAAGCAATTTGAGAAGTATGAAGTGTGCAGTTGTAGATAAGCCAACCATGGTACTGACAGGCTCACTAGGGTCAGTGACAGCTACAGCTACAGTCTTAAAAGGAATTTGAAAGGACAGGAGAATTTGTTCCATTTATCAGAAGTTTCATTTAAACGAACTGCATAAAATTGGTGAAATATAACTTTATTTCAACAACACCATAAATGCAGCTACTATGGCTAACTAGAAAAAAGGTGTTAATGGTAGTTGGGCATTTTGCAAACGTTTTATTACAAAGTAGGTGTGCATGCCTCGGTGGCTGGGCAGAAATTCCGCGCATCCCTCACTCACGGCCTTTCCTTCTAAAAAGGACCCATTGATTGGGAAATTCACACTGCGCACACGCTTGAGCCACAGATGAAGACCATTCTTTTTTTGTGGTTCAAGATTTTTTTGTGGTTGGCGAAGCAAGCTTCCAACCTTGACAGCATCTTGAGTCTTTTTCTTTTTCATTGATATCTTTGAGAGCATGGACTTTGGGATGCCAAACGTCTTGGCGATTTCAGTCTTCGAGAGATCGCCGCGATTCAACTCTGATTATCTTCACTTATGTTGCAAGCGAAAATGCTTGGCGTGGTTGTTTTTTCTCTTCTATGTCAGCACAAAAGCTAATAAGTAGAAACTTGCAGCCACAACGGGATTTCTGGCGACTGCCAAGCGAAACGTGACTGCCGTGGCATGCAACTAGGAGTTTATGAAATTAACCCTAATGGCACGCGAAACAGGATTCCCTTGGCTACAGCTCCTTAGCTGAGAGTCCTCATGGTCGTGAGACTGCCGTGGCCATTCTAGATGTCCACAGGGTTGTTTCGGGTTCGGCCCCGTTTAAGCAAAGTAAGCGAAAAACAATGTTAGGATTGTCCAAAATTTTTGAGGATTACATAAAGAGGAAGCCAACCAAAGTAGCCACCATAGTTTCATTTATCCTCAATTTTCGTCTAGCCCAGTTTTGTTTAATGGGAGTCCTATGTATTTCTCACATTTTTGTGAGAGGAACAAATAACATTACTTTTGCTTTTGCAGAAGCTGAAGATGCTCCACCAGAGAGCCCAGCCAAGGGGGAATCATCTTCATCGAAGAAAGCAGGCCATACCTGTGCAGTCTGCTCTGCCGTGAGTGCCTTTTTTTCTTATTCACAATAGCCTCCCTTTAATAAGTGTCAGCACCGCAAATGGTGTCTTTTTACATTTTGAGAGTTTGCTAGTTAGAACTATAAATCTTACAAACACTTCTAACATACTTTTGTTTCAATGTGGTGTAAAAACCACAGATATTTTGACACAATTGAATTCTTGCAAAGCTAAACCTTACCCTTTAGCCAACATTGCCTTACATAATTTTCAAGTAGCTCAGTAGTCACTGTCTCACTGTGAATAGTAAAGGACAAATTGCTTTGGAGGAGCTGTAGAAACTGGGGACCACCCTGAGCCAAAGCACAAGGTATACCAACCTTTGATTGTGTTTCTTATATAAAAAGTAGTACCATATGAATTTTTTTTCCCCCATTTATTCAGGCTTTTTTAGTTCAACTAGCCAGTGCATTGTTTTTATGTTTTATGTCCTTTTTTACGTAAGCAAGTGACCTCTTTTGACCATGAGAATCTGTGGAATTGAGTGTAAATTAATGCAAAAGCATTAACTGTCCCATGGAGCAAAGCGAGCATTCTGTAACAGTCTGTAGCAGCGAAACGGCACCTGAATTCCCATTGGCCAAAAGCACAGCAACACAGACGCTTCGTCACGGGAGCCGGCGGGGCGCTCAAAATCAAAGTGGACGCGCCTCAGAAGTAAAACATAAAGAAAAGCACAGCAACCAGATGCATCGTCATAGAAGCTGTGGACCCGGCAAGGTTTGCCACGCCTCTGCAGGGAAGTGCGTGATGTCACCGCCGGAGCGCCATGTGAAAAAGGAAGACTTGGCGCGCTGCTTGTAGGAATGCACTGCGTGTAAGAATGCTTTTGCATTCCTACACGTAAGCAGTCTTAAGTGTCTGCTGAATCTTTTAGAGCGCAGCTCTTAGGTGCCCATTTCCGGTTTGAGGAATGCCACCGTCAATGTAACCACGCGTTGCAATATGGGACATTGCCCATAACGACGTCACAAGTGGCGCCACTTAACCTGGGAAAATTTTTCCGCTAAATTTAGCGGAAAAGATGTTTCCGCTAATTTTAACGGAAAAAATTCTCACCGAACTTGGCGGGAAAATTTTACCCTCGTTACGTACGTGTGACGTCACATCAAATTTATGAAAAATCTTTTCTGCCAAATTTAGTGGAAAAATTTCTCCGCTAAATTTAGCAAGGAAATAGACGTCATGTGACCTAAACAACAATTCACTTTCCCCGCTAAATTTAGTGGTAAAAGTTTCGCTAAATTTCCCGCTACGTTTAGCGGGGAAATTTTCGCTTATTTTAGCAGGAAATTTTGTGAAAATTTCTCACTAAATGGGAGGGGAGCAGGAGAGGAGGAGGGGCATACCTCCCCCCTGTACCCTCCCCTACTCCTCTAGAGCTGTGCTCTAATTCGGCATTACAGAGAATTGTAAACATCTTACTTTTTTTTCCTATGCCCCAATCTTATGCAATGTGAATGTACTTGCAACTTCATTTGGGAACATCCAAATGTGCCGGTCTGTCTCCAGGTGAAAGGACTCCGCTACCAAGTGCTGTACCAGGGCAAGACACAGTTCCTGTGTTCGGATGTGTGCTTCAAGACCTTCAGGAACAAGCAAAAGCTGGCCCCCAAAAAGCCGCCGGAGAAGGACCACTGCACCGTCTGCCAGCAGGAGCTCCAGGAAGGCATCGGGTTCTACCCACCCCTGGGCGGAGGCAAGCCTTTGTGTTCGCGCGAGTGCCTGGACAACTACCATGAGGTATGCTGGCTTGAGGACGTGGGTGGACATTGCTTGCTTGTAGTCATCGTGTAGTTTCCTGGGTCAATTGGAACTACATTGTGTAGATAGCTGCAGGATTTAACTATAAAAAAGAAAAAGCTGCATATACCTTGATCTCGTACGAGGATCCTGACATACCGTGCCCGCTAAAATAGTCATTACACACCTCTTGTTTGGATTGTCAATGCACATACCTTATTAGCCGTTGAAAAGTAAATGAACTTCCCACGTCTTTATAGTCCTAAACATGGGACTTTGTTGTCTCAGAATTACCTCAATTTTTGGTGATTGTACTCGCATTATACGGCAATTTCCCAAGACACAGCCTACCTAAAATTGAGAGCCAATCGGGTGAAAATAAGGAGTAGGCTAACTTTCGGCGTGCAGTCAGCAAGAGTTTGAAAAAGTGCTATTTCTAGATCATGTGACCTGCTAAGCTTGTTATCTCAGTAAGGGGCAATGAAGCAAAGATGACTGTCCTTTCCAGTCAGTAATGTTCACCTATCTCCCGCCGTAGCTAATTAACCCCATTTCTGCCAATGTCGCTATTGGCCTGGGCACTGCATTTACTGTAAATAAGCTGTCTTTCTGTCTTTTTTAAAAAAAATTGCAAAGCATGCCACAGTGAGGTGTGGGTTGTCGTTAGGGGGTGGGGCATCCACCGGAATATTACGGTACAGTTTAAGAGAAAGTTTAGTGAGGAAAACGGTGCCACCACTAACTTTCTCCAGCTCAAACACGGTTTTGGGTGCTTCCACCGGGCCTTCGAAGGATGGATGGATGGATGTTATTGGCTATACCCTTTGTAACAGGTGGTAGCTTGCACTACCTAGCCTAAGCCCACCCTTCTAACCCCATTTTCTCCCACAACTATCACCAGGCAGTCTGAGATGTCACCAGGATGACCTTTGCAGGATCAGGCAAAAAGACTTAATTAAAAAAAACATCACCCCCGCCTCTTCCCCCCGGCGAGGGAGTCGCCAATTTTCCTCTGGTAAAGCCTTGTTGGCATTACCCCAGCGCCGGACCCACTGGGGGACAGGGTTGAGACTTTGGGTCGGAGCGACGCAGGAGGGTGTCCCAATTTTCCTCTTTCCCGCCTGTCCCCAGCGGTGCTAGTTAGTTTCCAAAGACAATTTCCACCAATCTTCTAATCGCTTCTTTGTGACTGTAATCCTTTTCTCTTCCGTCCTTCCATCGTCGCCAGCGAAACCCAGGGCCCCGGCCCAATCCGTCACCCCTTCAGGGAGGGCAGGGCGAAGCCTCGCGCACTTCAAAACGAAGTGCTCTAGTACAAATAAATGCAAAGGTGCAAGCGAGCTGGACAGTAATGATGAAAATAAACCCTGGAGAAGGGGAACAAGAGGGACAAAGGACAAACACAAATCTCCAAACACAGCTAGGTGACTAGTGCGCGACCGAAAAAATCCGCCTGGTCCGGGTGTCGAACCCGGGACCTCTCCATTACAGGTGGAGCGCTCTACCAATTGAGCTAACCAGGGGTTAGACATCAGTAGAGCAAACGGGTTTTATCAGCCGCCACCAGTCTAACACCAACAAGGGTGAAGCTTGCAATTTAAGATTATGATTATAATGCAAATAAATGCAAAAGTACCTTGGTCTCATTATGGCAGGCGGCACATGTGCGTGTTTCCTGAAATTTAGCCCTATACGTGCTCGTCCTCAAAACTCCCGTTCTTGCTTCGAACACCAAAGGAACTTCCCAGTGAATTTTCAAACATATTCTCCCTTCTTATATCCTGTTTTTGTTAAACGTATATTGTTAGAACTGATTTTTCCTGCATTCTTACCTCCCACACTTTTCTTTCTTTCTCTTTCACTCAATTTTTACTGAAGTAGTCTCACTAGTGTGAAGGTATTTAAATGTAAGCTTTAAAATTCGGTTTGTTCATTTTTTTCTGAAACTTTTCATGTATAAACACTCGAATACCTTCCGTGCCCACTGCGTATCATCCATTTCGGTCAACCTTTGTTCAAACTTCAACTGGCTAATTGCCTGTCTGCTCTCAAAAGACGACCAGCCTATATCCTCCTGTACCCTCTCATTTGGTGTCTTTTCATGTGCTCCCAACCAATCTCGCAACGTTTCTTTATCAAATTTCTAATCCTGATTGAACCTCTGATTTCATGCACAGTACCGCAATCCCAAAAGACAGTCCTGGTACCATCACTCCTTTCCATATACCTCTGACCACTTCATATTTTTCAGTTTCATAGTGCCTTGAGCTTCATAATAGATTAATTTCTTTTCCCTTTTCTAACCCTAGTGTCTTAAAGGACACATGCAAAGGAAAGAAACATTTTTTTTAAACTTCCTGGTTGGGAAAAGGAAGTCATAAAACAAATTTACAAGGAAAAAGAAAATTTTTAGAGCTATATTTACGGCGCGATACGAATTTGTAGTTCATGCTGCGGGTGCCGCAGAGTAAATGGCCCTTATTTATCACGTGACTGGTACATATTTGTCACGTGGTGCTTGCGCTCTTTTGGAAGCTTTTTATGGCCTCTAAAACTAACTTATTCATCTTTGTTTGAAGTATTACAAAAAACTAAGATGAATAAGTAACTTTTAGAGCCCAAAGGAAACTCCTGAAAAAGCGCAAGCAGACGTGATAGACCTGTGTGCTGGTCAGGGCGCCCCGAAGCAGACGAACTTGTGCGGCCGCGGCGACGGCGGCATTGAGAAACGCGTTGAAGCGTCGTCGTACAACGCTCAACGTGCGGCGGCGGCGACGCAACGCGGCGGCGCACAGGCCTACCACGTGACTAGCAGCGGCTCCCACAGGCGCCAGCTACAAATTCGTTTCGCTCCGTAAATATAGCCCTAAATTTTTTTTTTCTTCGTTGTAAATTTGTTTTATAATATTCTTTTTCCATCTAGACTGTTTAAAAAAAAGGTTTTTTTTTCCTTTGCATGTGTCCTTTAATGAGTTCTATCAGTATGTCATCTGGGCCTGTCGCTGTACATGCTGGAAACTTACTTTCTGCCTTATCCCATTTTCTTATGGTTGTCTCTATTTTTACACAATTCTGCACCCCATCTACACCGCTGCTGTCAGCAAACTTGTTCTGCCTCATCGTTGTTGCCAGGATAGCTTTACAATTCTGACTAACATTGCTCGTCCGGCCTACTTCTATGTCAGTCGCTTGACAGAGACAAAACCAAATCGCGATACGCGGAATTTTTCTCGCAAATAGGGACCGCTGTCTTACGAACCCTCACATTGCATTCTACCGCGACGCGTTGCACGGTTCTCAGTTCCCACGGCAACCATCTCGCAAGAATTCGCGAGCGGTTGTAACTAGGGTTCTGTGTTTTCGGAATTTTTTATTTATTAATGCGAAAGCATTAACTGTCTCATGAAGTGAGCTGACGTCATCAGTTTGAAGTGCATAAACGGCACCTAGTTTCCTTCGATTCTATTGGCCGGCGCGTGTCGACGGGGCTCCCATTGGCCGCTGCGCTCTTCAGTTTCCACGACCGCTCACCCCAAGGCGCTGCGTCTCCATCAGCGCGGCGGCGTTAACATGGAGTGTCCAAGGTCACCAGGGGAGCACACACGGTGACCGGCGACGAAAAGTACGCAGCAGACGAAAAAAAGGAGTGGACGAGCGGCTTGCATGCTTTTGCATTCACAACTCATAAGGAATGCTTAGGTGTACCTCAATCTTTTTTTGTTTTTCAAGTTCGTCAGCATTCTTTTCGTTTTTTTTGCCTTTTTTTCTTTTGCAGCTTCTGCGAGTTTTCTATTGGTGTTGATGAAACACACAGAAATGTCAAATAAATGGTGCTTCAAACGTAGGATAGAAATTTCGTGCTTTCGCAAAGTGGGAGCCAGACGATCTCGGTGAATTGGTTGGTGCGCGTACGTTGATTGTGGTTCTTTTGCTCGTACTGGTGCTGGCGGCACAAAATCCGAAATCAGGCACCCGGAACGCATCTCTGTTTACCACGTCCTAATGAGCAGTCCCTTGGATTTCCGCCCGGTGACGCCGCAGAAGGGTCGCGTTGTCGCCGGCTGTGATTGCGGAGGCATCGCAGCAGCTTGGGAGGTTGTGGCGAACACCCGTTATGCTCCAAGTCGCTGTCCAGCTCGGCAGTCTGCCGCAGATTTGGCAACTGGGACTCCGCAATGACAGTGACACCAGCGTCCCTTCTCCTTTTTTGCCGGGACTTCCGGCACTGACTGCCGGAATCTCGGCGTCTGACAACACGACGCGCTGGCTTCCGTGACATCATTCGCCGCCACTTCAAGACCGCTTTCGACGTATGGGCAGGATCGGACGTCAGACACGCCGTTCGAAGACTTGTGCCAGGCAAAGCCATAAATTGGGAGAGTGTGGCCAGTTTATGATCTCGCCACCGTGATGCCCCCCTCACGAGCGAGCCCGCCGGCCCGTGGCGCAGAGTGAGAGCCTTGAGCGCACGCACGTGAACTCTTGTCAGCTCATTCATTCGCCCCGTGGAATGCGTGGGATAGGCATTTAAAGGGACCATGAAATTACCTTTTTACTTTTTCCCGATAACTTTTACATTAAACCGTCAATGTTCACTGAATGCCGAACAGGCATCCGTTTTCGTCTCGGTTTATTAACTTCTACACAAAAAATTAATGAAATATCGACTTTTTCTTTCTCTCCAACTGACCGCAAAACAAGCCGTGACGTACGCTTTTTCTGGAACCGGAAGTTCTCTCGGCAGTAGGAGAATGGGAGCGTTAGCGGCGACGAGTTGGGGTGCGCCAGTAGGTTTTACTGCGCTGATGTCACCGACATATTTTCTGAATCGGCGCCTCTCATCGCCACATCACAGCCGAGCGAAATTCAATGAGATACGTTGCGCTACAGCGACAGCATGGGACTAGTCCCATACGCCGGTATGCCTGTTGGGAAGTGCAGCGAGTCTTCCGGTGAAGACTCCAGAAGTCAACCCAACTGTCATTGTTGGTAAAAGGCGGCCCGTGTCAGTTGTTTGCAAAGCGACGTAGATGGAAACAAATTGCCGCGTTTTTTTTTCGCGGCCTCGGAGATGCAAAAGCGAGCCGACGTTAAAAAAGATACGTTTGAACTACGAGTGTCAGCAAGAGCCACGTAAATACCTGTTCACACTCGGAGCGGACGCGCGCGTTTGATGGAAGTGCTGCGCTGTTGGTAAGCGCTTCGGGACCGATCTTTTACGATTGCAACTCGATACTGACACGACACTCGGCAAAGAAAGGTTGGACCGGCATTGCACGTATACCTCCCACGAACTGTTATAGCTCGACAGTGACGTGCAGTCTATCAGAATAAAAATGGCATACTACCAATAGTAAAGTGTACATACCGTGTTACGAAGGTAATCCATATGGCGTTTATTTCAGCTCTGTATCACACAAAACAAGAAGATAGAATCGACGAGAGTCCCTTTTCGACGAGTGTTCGTCAACACTGCCTCGGAAAACAAGGGGAAGAGATTGACCTCACCTCTTAATCTAACATTGAGGTCAGCGATCAAACTATAATACGGGAAGGGTCCTCAAGGGTATCGCGGGCATATTCCATTCAGCACGCCAGCCGGTCGTAGGCAGACGGTCTTGCGACAAAGCAACGCTGCGCCGAGTCGGAGTGCCTGCTAAAGCCTATATTCTGAGCAGCTCGCTTCATCGGATTCGGTAGATTCGTGGCCGTTGTCGCTCTTCTCGGGTGTTTGTGGATCCAGCGTTCTTGTTCGTCGTGGTCTGTTTTAAGTACTTTTTTTCTTGCTGCTTAAAGTCGGCACGCGCGAGAAGAACACGTAGAAAAATAAACGTTCAGTCAGTCAGAGTTTTGAGAGGAAGGAAATCAAAGGAAATAAACGTTCGTCGGTCGTCGCGACCCAAGTAACTGAAGTCGGCCCTGCCCTACTGCGCACGCGCAGTGGTTGCTTCGTTTACCACACGATAGATGGCACTTGGCTCTCAGCATTATCAAATTTGGCAATTTTCGCCACACATCTCTAATTATACTACAAAATGTGGATCTGAATACTATTTAACAAAACTTTTAGGAAACATTCGCCGGCTATTTATTGTTTACGATCGCGGTGCTGGTGAGGTAGGCTCTTACCCAATAGGCGACGTGGATTCGGCTGCTGTGCTCCGTTTCCGCGGATGCATCGTAGTGAAAAGGCAGAGAGCTTTCGAGGGAAAGAAGGCGCAAAAGAGTCCAGTTTTCTTTTAAAAGTTCTATAGCAAATAATTTTTTTTGGCTCCCTATTTTTGTGTTTTTGTGTTTCTTTTCACACCTTTTACAACGTGCGGTGGATGAAACTCGATTTTAAAATCATTTCATGGTCCCTTTAAATTTCAGTTCTTTCCTTTTATTTTGCAGGCTCTGGCAAAAAGAATGATATACCGTATTTACTCGCATAATGAACGCATTTGCCACAACGGCCATCAATATATGTACTTCTTTTTTCCCCCTGCATAATGAATGCACTTTTAATTTTCTGCTCCATGAGTCTTGAACTGCGTCCAACTTAGCTAGCTGGCTCGCCACCAAGCCTGCCAATTTTCTTTTGCGGCCAGGCCAAGCCAAGCCAAGCCAAGCCACTTTCGTAATGGCTGCAATTTCGTGGTTGCGGAAGTGATCAATCGTGAAACCAAGCGGTGCGCACGCCTAGCAAAGCTGGGGTCAAGCAATTGCCCAGCCTCGGACGTACTTCGTCCATCGGATGCATTGATGTCAACAAACACGCTGCTGTCTGTGATCTGCTTTCGAGGAGTGATATCGGGAAAGTGGTTAGATCTAAGAATGGTCGTGCCGCTTTCTGTCTGAGTCAGCTTCGTAGGGCACTTTTCCTTCGGCAAAAGGCATGTCAAAAACGTCCTTAAAAAAGGTTCGCAATTCATAGAGCATGATTACTATGACGTGCCCAAGACCAGTTATGGGCGCGCCTCCGTCAGCGGAGACTTGCCACAGTACCGTGCCATGTCATATTGGCACCTAAAATGACATTTGCACAAAGTGTGTACATGCAAAAGTGTTACCCCACGTAATGAAATAGAGGCCCCCAAGATATGTGTTGATTTTTCGGAGAAAAAAAAAGTGTGTTCATTATGAGAGTAAATACGATAGTGTTATTCCTTGGTGGGTTAAATAGCTAACAAATAAAGTTTTCTCTACTTACGACCACAAACTTTTATTCAGGCAAAAAAGAAGTGGACCATGGCAAGCAATACGTCAACTGAACAGTGCCCTGCGCTGAATGTGTGTTCGTCAAAATGGCGGTCGTTTTCTCTTTCCTCCCTCTTTCCTCTCTCGCTCCTTCGGCGCTCTCCTTCCTTTCCTTCACTTTCCTACTTTGCAGCACCTTCGTCGCCACGCCCACTGGCCAGACTCTCCCAATATATGGCTCTGGTTTGAGGCGCCATGCCTGAAATGGCGAGCTTCTTTCCTCACTCGTCCTCCCGTCGGTACAGGTGCACGGCCCGAAGCGAGCGTGCGCCCAGTGCCAGGTGGTGGTGGACGGCAAGGAGGGCCCCTTCCTGGTCTGGGAGACGATGGAGTTCTGCGGAGAGGACTGCCTGCGGCGCTACCAGAGCGTGCTGGGCTCTCACTGTGCCCACTGCGTAGTGGCCGTCAACCAGCTGTCGCTGGGCAAGTACTGCGTGCGCTTCGGGGCAGACATCCGCCAGTTCTGCTCCGGCAAGTGCCTCGAGGAGTTCAAGAGGGGCCTCAAGGTGGGTGACTCTGCTTCCTGGCCGTCCGGAAGGCGGCACGGGAGTCTCGACGATGGGCGGCAAGCCTCGAGGTCGGACAAGTTGGGACGAGGAATGGTGAACCCGTAAGGTTTGCCATTTGTCGTCGTGACTCTCGTGCCAAAGAGGTGTAGACCGGCGCCGGCTTGTCTTTCATGTGGTTGTGGCGAGGAGATCAAACTGGGGGTGGGGCGCTTTGTCCAGCCTGTGCGAAAGAACTTGTGGTCGTCGTTTAAACCTGCGGCGAACCTTTATGTACGTTATTTAGAGGCAAAAGATGAGGCGTTGGAGCTAGGCAAAACGGTTGAAGCTGGATGCTTCATTCCGTGTGCTTGTGACCTCTTCGTCCTTCTTGCTCCATTTAGCTAACGCCGCTGGTTTTGTTCGCGGCAACTTCTTCTTTTTTGCGTTGCCCGTAGAAGTTTTATTGTTTGCCACACACCCCTCAACGTTTAACCAAGACGAGGCCTGTGGGCTGAATTCTTTTTCTGTCATCTGCTTCGATCAAGCACAGAACTACAGATTGCATACAAGTGTCAGTGTTTGGGTGGGAATCGTGTTCAGTTTGCTTCACTGATTAAATTCTAGGCCCAGCCAATTGGTGCATTAGAAACAAGCAATTATTATTTGTTGCCCATGCAGCTGAAGTACACTGCTATTTGTATGACAATAGAAATACTTGGAAGTGCTTGTTTTGTGCTTTGCCAAGGTTCAGTTCTTGGTCGGTGCTTGTCGCTACTTACATCCTTCGATAGCAACATTCAAATTTTGTTGCAACTCTGTTTGAAAAAAAAAAAAAGAAAGTCGTATGGTGCTGTGTCGTTTTGAGCCTTTCCAATGCAAGGACAGGCTGCTTGGATTCAGTCTTCTTGCATTGCACAGACTTGGAAAATACCTGCATGATAAAATTTAGGCGCATTGTAAGCTAGTTTGCCGGCACCTCTGACTGTCACATCATGATCCGACACAAATTCTGGTTATCCTTTATTTGAAAACTATCATTTTACCATTTAGTGCTACCTGCCTGACTTGATTACCTGGCCAATATTGAAGTTTATATATAAATAGACGAGCTGAAAAGTTGGGAAATTGTGCTATGATCAGTTGTGACCTATTTCTGTTCAGTAAATCCAGATATAATGACTTTGCTCTGAAAATATAGCTAAACACCAGAGAAAGCAATTGAGTTCATTCAGATATTTGGAGAGCTCGCTCTAAATAAAGCAAATTTGAGGTCTTATGTGCTAAACTAGCAAAGGGACAATTGGCATGCCCCAGCGGAGGTCACAGGATTAATTCCAATCGCCCTGGGACCTACCGACGCTAGATAGTGGACATCTGTGGGCACCTTGGCTAGGGTTCGAGCCTGCTAACTGGGGATTTGTAGGCTTGCACTTTTTTTTTTGAAGATATGCTCATACAGGAAGGAAACAGTAAAAATTAGCTGCTCAGCTTCGTGTTTTTTTTTGCATTATTTTGGTCTAACAGTTGATGCTTGGGTGAAATGAGCGACTTGTGCTTTGGGCCCGCAGGTGTGCTGCCTGTGCCAGAAGGACCTGTCAAAGCAGGAGGAGGGGTTCTTGGCCCCTGTGGGTGACAAGGGCCTCTTCAAGGACTTCTGCAGCCAGCAGTGCATGGAGCGCTACGAGCGCATGAACGCCTTCAACGCCGCCAACCTCACTACCCACAAGTGTGTGTCGTGCAGCAAGGAAGCCACCACCAAGTACCAGGTGAGCTTGCCCTTTGGTGGCTGAGACACACCAAAGAAAGTGGTGGTGTTTTGTTTGAAGCATTTGATTAAGGTGTCAGGACGCCACTCTGAAGGCTTTCCGCTGCAGAGTTGCACATTTGCCGAGAGAAAACATACAAATTCAGATCAAAATTCGAAGACCAGCGCGAAAGAATGTGACATCGGAGACTTCTGGAGTCACCTTAATTCTTTCATCCCCCACAACTGCATGTTTCTAGTTTCTTTACATCAATGTGTTTTAAAGTGGTAGCTTTATAGGGCCAACCAAACTCGGGAGCCGCAAAAGCACAAAATGTGTAGGTCAGTCAGTCCATAATGGCTAAACGATCCTGAAAAAAAAACTGCAACCGGTGCGAGGGATCGAACCCCGGTCACCAGTGAGGAAGCCGAGTGTGCTGCTGACCAAGCTACGCACACTGCAGTCAGGAACAGGAGGAGCAGAAGTAGGTGGTGGGAGAAAGCATGCTGAGTGGAGAGGGGTGGAAAGGGAAAGAAAGAGAGGAGCAGAAACAGGTCGTGTAGAAAGAGCGTGCGGAACGAGGTGGAGTAAAAAGGGCAGGAAACCGCGCTTCCCCTCTCTGTGACCGAGAAAATTCAGTGCAAAGGCTCTGTATCCAGGTGGTGCTGAAGGGAAGGGTGCTGAGCATCGCAAAGGGACAATCTCATGATATGATCTTTTTCTATACAAAACCCTGCCCTAGGTACCACATGAACTAAGAGCTTGCCACCCCAGGCATTGAAAGACTAAGGGTCATCCTGCCCTAGGCACCACCCAAACTAAGGGCGTCACCCACCCTATAAAGGATGACAGAACATGCAATCAATTTTTCTAGGTGTGACCTCGTTAGGTGCTGCAGAACCGAATAGCATTGTTTTGTCACTGATAGGATTAGAGTGGCAGGGAGTTCCTTCAGTTGTTCCGGCCTCCAGCGGGAGCTTCCCACCTTTGATAGTGCTTTGGCATCTTGCGAGCCCAGAGTGTGGACGTGCAGACCAAGCATGATGGAAGGCAAGGGTTGCGTGCTGGAGGGAGAACAACGGAAAGAAATGCCTACCGTTCTCTTCCTTTTGGTGACTAGTGTAAGTTGAGTGACTTGCCCATTGAAGGGTTGTTCTGCATTCTAGGTGGAGTACAACGGCGAATCCCATCGGCTCTGCAGCGAAATCTGTGTGTCCAGCTTTCGTTATGCCAACAAGATCAAGTCGTCTGTCTGTGAGAACTGCCACAAGCTGTTTGAAGGCAAAGACAACCAGGACTTTGTCCTGTACCACAATAGTTCCTGCCAGCAGTTCTGCAGCAAGGGCTGCATCAACCTGTTTGTGCTTGCCCACCGGAAGATTGTCCCTTGCTCCTGGTGCAAAGTGAGTGCTTCCTCGAGTGGTCCAATTCGCAGAGCTGCTTCGGAGAGCTATGGAATGACATAACGATCTGTCCCTGTACGGTGAGATCGAGGATGGTAAGAAAACTGAAAAGTTCAGCCGTGACCGAATATTGTCATATCCGGACACATCTTTGAACAAGCCTGAAAAATACTTCTGTGTTGCTGCATGCAGCAAGGTACTCAGTTTTGTTAGATATCAGCTTTGAAATAAGTAGTTTCTTTATAGACTAACACGGGGCTTAGACAACACACCTCTGCGGTGGCGCTGTTCTCGCCATGCCGCATGCACAGAAGCTTCACCTCACGCGAATATGGTTTCTGCGCTCGCGCAGTGCCCACACCTGGTGTGGGCAAACCTGGGATTGTTTATAAACAGTGTGTCGGTCTATACCGAGAGTTATCAATCAAACACCTTGGAACCGCTTTATCGTTTGACTGAAAACCTCCTAAAGGCTTCGACTAAAAGCCAGCTAAAGACTACATTATGGCTTCTTGATTCCTCCACTGGGCGTGTTATCAATGGTGTTGCGACCATCTCAAAAAGAGGAGCTGGCCTCTAGCAGTGAATAAAGTATTAAGGGGGGACACTGCCCAAAAAAAAAATTTTGGAAAAAAAAATGGAGTTTTAAAAGATGCCAAATTTACATCCACCAACATCTAGAGCAGGGGTTCTCAAACTTTTTGGTCTCACGGAACCCCAGGAAGCCTCAAAAACTGCCGCGGAACACTCCCCCCCCTCCTCCCCCTCCCTCCATATTTGCCGACCGAGAAGCAACAGGTGCACAATTGTAGGCAATCTTGCTTCTGTTGCTTCCCCTATATCCCCACCATATCAATCGCGATGTCAGTACAAAGTGAGATGAAGGCACTTTGCATGGTCCTGCTGCGCAGCCTGCAGCGTGGGGGGGGGGGGGGGGTTGGGTTGGGTTGCAATTTGGGTGTTTGCGGAACCCATGGGACCAGCTCGTGGAACCCCTGTGTTCCCTGGAACCCAGTTTGAGAACCCCTGAGAGTATTCCTAGAAATTTTCATTAGTTTACACTGCATTGTTAATTTTCTATAAATTATTTTCGGTCCGTTAATGCTAAGGGAAAGGTAGGGGTTGAAGCACTTTCCACACATTTTTCTCCATTACGTTTTTTGCCATAAATTTCACTTTAGGAGAACTATTGTTTGTTAAAGGGGCCCCGCAATCATATTTAAGCGTCCACCTTTTTTGCGGTTTCCATGTCTCTTGGGGTTCGGGCAAGCCAGCGCGCACGGAGAGAGTAACTAAATATCAGTGCGTCATATTTTAACCGGACGACGCGGAAACCTCCTCCACCGACGAAGGCGACCCACGGTACCGAAAGCGCGCAAAATGTGACGTCTTTGGTCCTGGGCTCACTACTGATCAGAGCCGCTCAAAGCTTCTTTTTAGTCGAAATACAAAATATAAGTGGCGCGAAGCGTTTCAATTATTTATAAAAGTAGTTTTTGTTCGGTATTTTAGATAAAAAAAGATACGAATGCAGTTCATAAAGTACGGAAACAAGAAATGTCCCGCCGATATACCCGCCACCAAGCGGTGGAAAAAGCGACGCATACTAGAAAGGAATAGTGGGATCAGGCGCCGACACGGAAAGGTCCCGGATGTACGCGGCGGCGCTGCGGTCGTATACCGGCTCGAGGATCCGACCGGTTCCAAGCGTTCTGAAGGCTCTCGGCGCGGGCTTGGCTGGCGATTTAGCCCTTTGGCGGTATGGCAGCGCGAAGTGGCTCCCGTTCTGAACTGATCTTTACCCCGTGTTTGCTGTCGTTTGTGGCCAATGAAGTGCCATGCCGAATTAGTATTTAATCGCGCAGCAAATGCAATGAGAGCCGCTCTGGCTGCCCGCTGCATACAGCCTATTCAGAACACGCTTCAATGGCGCCCTCTCGCGCCGTCGACTCGGAGTGCGGCAGCCGTGAGCGCTCGATGAGCTCACTACTTCTCCTCTAGTTCATGGCCAGTCTCAAGCAACCAAGGACGTCATGAGGGAGGTTATTTTTTGCTTGTTTTTGTAATTTTAATTTGCCTATAACTTTTAAAATAAATGGAATTTCGAGAAAAGAAAAGTTTCACTAAGTTACTACGTTCAGTGCGCTCAGGTTCGGTGCAAATTAAAAATTAGTAAAAAAGTCATTGCAGGGCCCCTTTAATGGGACAAGAGGAAAGACTCACTCATTGTTTTTCCTAACTGAAATTTTATGTTCAATGCAACTTCGGAATTGTATTTTGACTTTGTGAATGTCTTATAAAAGATGTTAACATTTTGTCAATGACATAAAAGGCAAAAACTTTGATTTTTCACTTCAATGTTAGCATAAAATTAATTACTTTCGGAAAATTTTGTTTTCACAGTTGCATTCTTCAGGCATTGTGCTGCAGATCTAGAGTAGAAAAATGATGGGTATAACATTAGTTTCCTAACAATGTATTTCCAAAACAAAGTCTGGGTGTTCCTGATAAAAACAACTGTAATTTATTTTACAATTCATGCACACAGATTAAACTTTGCACTGCATTCTGCCTCGCAACTGCCAGCATATGCTGTAAATTTTATGCATATTGAGCCATAGGTGCAAAACTGGACCCTCTTGAGTACTGTCCCCCCTTAAAATGGCCTTTTTGTTTTCCTTTTGCCGTCAACTCCCTGTTGGTGGAGAAGGGGTCATAGGCCCGAAAACAATTCAAGGACGAGGAGACGACGAGTGCGCACTGCAAGCACGTGCGGATTTCTGAGGAGGACGATTAGCACCACTCTCACCGCCATGGCAATGTTGAAACAAAAATGGGTCATTCTGCGCCACACGTCCTGGACGCTGCGCTCGACCATTTTCAGTCTTTAATAGAAAATTCGTGGCTTTTTACCTCAAAGTCCTTTATAACCTTTTCCAAAAATATATTTGCATTTTTTTTTTATGACGTCAGCGTGGTTTTTATTTTTAAAATGGGCATAAAACTTGGCATCATTCAATAATTGAGTAAAAATCATATTTTTTTCCTTCGAAATTTTTCGTAATTTATGTTATGAAATTCAAACGGCTTTTAGCTTGCTAGGTTATGATGGCTATAAAATTTTTATTGGTAAAATATTTAAAAATAAAATCAACAAATGCACAAAAGTTAGCACTTTTCTAAATTTTTTGTTTCAATATCCCTTTGTGCCTTGCAGTTATAACTTTTTCTTTTAGAAGCCCTGTAGATGTGCAGTAATCTCTCATTTGAACAAAGACAATGGGACAGCAAAAAAATTCAATGTGTAATTAAATAAAAGCGGGAGAGCCAAAAAAACAGCGATAGCAGGGTTGAAGGTGGACAGGAACACTGCAGAACACTCTGTCTGTTTGTTTAATCAAACAAACCTTGGTTATAAACAACTTTACCAAGTAAAAAAAAATAATTTGCGGTGGCTTAGCTCGGCTATGCCGGGATATACGTAGCGTGAGCTTGTGCGCACAAAATGAGAGGCACTATCAAGCGGCTCCAGTGCAGCGTCAGACTTGGCTACTGCGCAACGGAGGCGCACAGCTGGGCACGCGGTGACGCCAGTGCGTCTGCCGTGGCTATGACGTCACTCCTCTGAAATTCGTAGACCGGCAGGCGCGCGCGGCGGCTGCTTTGGCGCGCCAGCTGTGCGCCGTGTGACGTCACTGCTCCTCGCGCATGCGCAGACCGGCCAGGCGCTTGCGGTGGCGGCGGCTCCGGCGCGCCAGCTGTGCGCCGTACAATGTCACTGCTCCTCGCGCATGCGCAGACCGGCCAGGCGCGCGCGGCGGCGGCGGTGGCTTTGGCGCGCGAGCTGTGCGCCGTGTGACGTCACTGCACCTCGCGCATGCGCAGACCGGCCAGGTCCGCGCGGCGGTGGCGGCAGCAGCTCTGGCACGCCAGCTGTGCGCCGTGTGACGTCACTGCTCCTCGCGCATGCGCAGACCAGCGTGGCGCGCGCGGCGGCGGAGCGCGCGGCGGCTCTGGCGCACCAGCTGTGCGCCGTGTGACGTCATTGCTCCTCGCGCTTGCTCAGCACGGCTCTTTGACAGCCATGCGAAACTGCTCAACCTCGGCCAGTGTAGCTCACGCTACAATAATTGAGTGGAGTTTGCCAATAATTTCATCCAAGCATCAGTTCTCCTCCAACTGCTCCAGGCATCGCAAGAACACTGTCCCCGTGGCTACACTCCACTTTGCTTCAAAGCAGCCGTAGGATGTTTCTCATCTCCGCAGTCGTCGGCAATTCCCGAGGTGCTTCTCCGACGTCGCTTTGTGTTTACCCCAGCTGCACGCAAGGTATACGAATACAGCATCCACTGCAGGAGCAACAAAGGGAATGTCCGCATTAACAAGCGTAAATGAATTAAAGTTATCCTCGGTGGCTACGCCAACATGTTTACAGACCTTCCTGTAGAGATTGTTGCAGCTCAGGGAATTGTGCGCCGGCTTAGCAAGCATGCTCTCAGAAGAAAATCCGACTTGCGCAGAGCAGTTGGCAATTTTTCATCTTCGGGTCGCGGGTGCGCTTTTTTTTTTTTTGCATGAGAGACTCTTCTCAAACCTGTCCAATATGCCTTGCTTGTTCTGCAAAATGGTGGACAGTGTCAAACAGTCGATGCCGGAGTGTCGAATTCTTTGGCGAATTTGGACCCTCGCCGGCCAATTTTCTCAACCTCGCAGATCTAAGCGACTTTCGGTAAACACTCCCACTCTCCCACGCAACGCAACCGTATGCCGCAAGCACGTTTGGGGCTGTTGATCGGGTGATTCCCTCCAAGCTCCATCAGCTCCATCACTCCCTTGACCTGATTCTGACAGAAGTTTGGCAGCGTGTCGGCCACGGGCACCGGGAGTAGCTTCGGAACGTGGACGCTGCTCCCTGGCCGCGTCGGCCCATTGACACCGGAAGCGGCTCTCTGCGTGCTCTGCTTTCCGTCACCCGTTTGCTCTGTCTTCTTGTTTGCCTCGTTGGAGAAGAGGGAAGGAAGGCAAGGATCCTTTTGCGCCTTCGTGTAGGCTTGCGTGCTTTCGGCACCTCGGCCTTCGTAATAAGCGTGGTCAGCCGCCAATGCACTTAGAATAATCGTGTTCAAAATGCGTGCATTTCAGTCGGGACCATGTTGAACTTCGATAGAACCGATAATTCTAAAAAAGCGATTTCGTTATAACGAGGGATTAATTATTACAAATGAAAAATATGTGATACCGTGCAACAAAATAATTAACAGAAAAAAAAAAAAAAAAAAAAAAGGTTTCGGAGTGAGATGAGCTGACATCGGTACAAAGCGCGCAACGAGCCTGCTATGCAGAGGCAGCACGTACGATTATAACATCATATCCGCTGTTCTTCGCGTTACAGCCGAAAAGAAGGACGAGTGGAAACCGAGGTGCATCTTTAGCTGTAGGTAGTGACCGTATACACCAAGCAATTGCGAGTCAAGAATGCGCATTCGTATAACCCTCTCCGAAAATCACACTTCCAACCAGCAATTGCCTTGCGTGCTTGCAAAGCTTCTCAGCTCTCGTGTCGGGTGGCGTGTTGTGCAGTGAAGAAGCGCAAAGAAACAATGCCAGTTTGGACGCAAAGGATCAACTTCAAAATTTGTTTTCTCTTTTTCTGAAGAAAATTATTTTGATTAAACTTTCAGAAATAAAATTCAATAAACTCTTCTTCTAGAATGGACCGCCCCAGGGTAGAATAAACGGCTGTTTAGGCAGCAAAGCAGGCTTTTTCACAGCTTAATAATTTTTATTTTCTTTGAAGTACTTTGTTGTACAATTTCAAACGTTTTTAATTTGTAATACATCTACAGAGCTTCCAAAAGAAAATATTATATTTGCCAGGCACAAAGCCATAATTAAACAAAACATTGAGAAAAGAGTTAATTTTTGTGCATTCTGTTGAATTATTTTTAAACATTTTAACGATGAAATATCCATAATCATCACAACATAGCAAGCTAAGAGCCGTTTGAATGTCATAACATAAATTGTGAAGCATTTTTGAAGAAAATCCTATTTTTACTCAATAATTGATTGATGCCTAGTTTTACGCCCAATTCAAAAGATAAAACCACGCTCGCGCAATAAAAAATAAATTTTCAGCAAACACATTTTAGGAAAAGGTTAAGGATGTTTGGGGTAAAAAGCCATGAATTTTCTTTTAAAAATCGGAAATGGTAGAGCGCAACGACTGGGACGTTTGGCTTGGAATGACCGAAATGGGAGACCCTTGTGCCATTCTGCTCCACAACCAGAGTAGTATACATACACAGTTGCTCTAGCTCAACTGTTCTCAAACTTGTCGACCTTGAGGAGCTTTACTGTCTTAAACAGCAGCAGCTGAGCAATCCGTCGCTGTCTTGGCATTGACGCAGTAAAACAGTGCGGAAGCTTACAGACCTTGTAAACATCAATGCAGATGAGTGTTAAGCTCATAGTTGTGGCTCAAATCTGCTAAAATGGGGCTTGAAACAGAAAATTTTTTAGCCTTTCCATTCTGGTGAAGAAGGAAGACCAGCAAAGCTGTACGCTCATCCCGTGTGTTTCTTCTTTGTCCTCATCTGTTTTGCGCGCTGTTTCCTACGATGAATTCCCACCAACTCGCATAACTATCCATTCTTCTATGATAGCTGGAGAGGTTGCCTCCATCTATGAGCGACGGCGGTAGCTGTCCAGAGTTTTGTGTTGACATATGTTAGTTTTGTGTCGACCCTCTGACACTTCTGAAGTAAAGAAAAGAAAACCGATTTTGCCTGCTTGCTGTATTGGTGTAAAAAACAAAAAGAAAGATGAATATTGGCATTTCTGGCACCCCTCAAGTCACTCCCTGTCTTCAGGGTCACACCTGGTCGCACTCCTAGTGTTGTAATTTGGGGTGCCATGTAGGTTCCCGTGCTCTCTCGGAGGACGCTTCCTCTCCCTCTCTCTGCTGACATTGGCGGGCGTTATGCTGCAGCTTAGAGCCGAGCGAGGTCATGTAAGCTTCTCGCCTTAGTTCCTTTAACTGCCACTCGCAGCTGCAGGGGTCGAAAAACTTCGACTTTTGCTTTGCGATTATGCAGCACAATTGCAACATTTTTTTTAATGAAGGAGATGTTTTTTCTATCTTCCGGTGCAAAATAAACATAAAAATGACGAGATGCAAATTCTTTTCACCTTTAAAATCGTTGCACCCCCCCTTTAACAGCTCCTCTGTAACAACACTTTACTTGGAGGCACAGGTGTTCCAGGACACCTGCAAATGTGGGAGACCCATGAGGGTACTGAATAAAAATAATAACTGTGTTGTACTTATGTTTATGCAGCTGGAAGTTAGACAACCTCAATGGGCGTCTGGTTTCTCGGCTGTAGATGAGAAATTTAGTCAGTGCAGTACAACCGCCAGCCTGGAGTATGTCATGTGCATCACGCAGTGGTGATTCACAACCACATGCCGATACGATGCTCGTCCAGATCGGAACAGTTGGGGGCAGGGATCAAAACCAGGATGCCTGGGAGTGCGACCTTTCACTACACGTGCTCTGGCTGAGCTGCGCCATCAAACTCGGCCACCGTTCCCCCCAAGGGTACTCTGGGCGACCCCTTGGGATCCGAGAAACCCGGTTTGAGAACCCGCGCTCTAGTGCCGGCGCCCCCTTCCCTCTCCCCAGGTGAAGAAGTACAACTTCGACATGGTGGAGCGGGTGGAGCCCGCCAACTCGCCAAGCCTGTCGCAGCTCTTCTGCTCCCTGAACTGCCTTAGCCTGTTCCGGGTGAACCAGAGCGCCTCATCGTCGAGGGCCATCCGCTGCGACAACTGCAGCAAGATGCAGCCAGCCCAGTACCACCTGACCATGAGTGACACCTCTATCCGCAACTTCTGCAGCTACAAGTGCGTCCTCGCATTCCAGAACCAGTTCACCAACCTGCCCACCCTCACCACCACCTCGCCCACCGTCAACACCTCCACCATTGGTGAGCATTGCCACCTTCTCCGGACCGCTGTCTGCACCTGGCATGTATAGGTAGTCCGCAGAAACAGATTTCGGTCGAAGAAAAGTTTTCCTCGGGTGGTTGGCAATCGGTGCACAACCCGTGCATCAAATTCTTGAACAGAGCACACCTCGACAAATGCCCGCCTTATTATATTGCAAAAGCACTTGTATTGCGCATAGGTCATTGTCATACTCTGTTGTTCACAAGATCCGTCACTTCTTGATGTAATGAACAGCAACACGCAATATTTTGGCCTTTAAACGTGTTTGGTTTGGGAAATACGGTAGCTGATTAATGAGCTGTTTATTCCTGCTTGGAGTGCTTTAATCCAAACCGAAAATTACATTCAGCGAGGCATAGCTTAAAGGGCAACTCCGGCCAAAACTCAAAATGAAATAAATTACTGGTATGGCTGTAGTGACACAAAATACGTCCCCAGCCAAAAAGTTACGTCCGGGGGACGCCGCATTCTCAACTAATGCCGATAATAAAAATGCGACCCGCCGCGAGCCGCTGCTCCTTAGCGGGCGGCTAGCGGGTTGCCGATCGCTAAAGCAACATTGGGCCGTGACGTCAGTATCGTTCTCTTTTTTTTCCTTTGGTCCGGGCGTTGCGCGAAGTGCGCTTCTTTGAGCCGCTACCACCGCTACTTCGGTTTGTGATTGGCGTGTTTAGCCGTTGCTTTTATAAGGGGTGGAAGCGCTGCACCAATGGCGCCATTGTGCGCCAATCCACTTTTGCTGCGCCATCCTGCTCCCAAGCGCACATTTGCGCCAAAACTAGTCAAACAATTTTTTTTTTAAAATTTTATCTATTGTGTGATATGCTGTATTGGTACGCGACAAGCGTGCTCACCGCAGGTTCCCTCGTGCTTATCGCACCGTGACACGCGAATCTGCAGCATCCATACTATGCGGGGTATCTCTTCCTATGACATGCAAATTCCAAATTTTTCCCGCATTTTTGTTTCTGGGTGATTTCAGATAAGATCGACCAAAGGATGGCTAGTCGACATTTTCAAATCAACTGACGTTTTTATATGTTATTGTCTAGTGTCTGGTATGAACGAATCCAAACTTAGTTTTGACTAGAAAAAATACTTGGGGAGAGGAAAAATCGTAAGGCATGAGGTGGTGGACAGTTGCATTAACGCGCACTGATGGAGGGGGCCCGTTTGAGAGTGAATAACTAAAGCGATAACATTAGGAGAACTCTAATACGTTTTAGGCGCAAACTATGGGTATAGCTTGCTTGTAATATAAAGTAATCATATTTCTTTAAAATTTATTTATTTTTCTAAAAATTGACAAACATGTCTGCTCGAACGACAAATGGCAAACTTTGGAGGTCTGTATGTCATGAAATAATTTAATCATTATGATATAATTTGCAGATATTATTCTACTAATATATAGCTAATATTTAAAAAATAACTAAGGTATCTGTGTGATACAATAGTTAGGATATATTTAGTCAAACATGGAAAAAAAATCAAACAAAGAAAAATTCCGATGCAAATAGAAAAAAAAACACCACCCTTGATTTTTTTTAAATTTAGGTAACCTGTTATACTCTATTTCGGCATTCATTTTCATTAAAAACATGTTGCATCATTTTATTGAGAAAGAAGATACAACTCCCCAAAGTAGGGTCCTTTTTCAAAGCCTACACTTAGCAGTGTTTTATACAAGAACTGACTCTGAGTTCCAGTTTCATGAAACCAACACACATCTTTTATATATTTTTATTCAGATGAGGCCAATGATAGCTAAAGAAATCGTTCACACACTTAAATTATGGAGAAACTACTGTGTACAAAGAGGTATCATATTACGGACTAGTGATCCGAGAAAAGATCATGCAGCCATCGGCCACTAGGAACTTTGTTTACTTTATTCTCCTGCGACACTATATGCTATTCCCTCTTCTGCTCTACCTTCATCTCCCTCTCTCTCTCTCTCTCATATATATCCCTGATATATATCCAGAACAAAAACATGTTCAAGCATTCCCTTCCTGCGTGGTAGTGTTCTGTGGCTAGCAAAAATCATTTCCTCGCTAAGCTCACGATTATGGCAAAATAGTTGCCGGAAACCGCAGACGACACTCGTCGCTAGTTCTGGCAAAACGGCCGATACAATCTTTTTTTCGCATTTCCCCGCTCGCTGTCAAGGACAAGGGGGTTCGCTTCAACCAGCAAAACATGGCCGCCGACGCCTGTTTACTGAGCAGTCATGCCTGTCGCCATCTCACTCGCTGGCGTCAAGGGCGATAATATCAGGCACAAAGGGGCACACCAACCGGCAGCATTATCCCCAAATACTCGAGCCTCGCGTAAATACATAGAGTGTAAACGCTGTCGCCATGTTATCGTAGTAAGACCGCCCCCCCCCCCCCCCCCCCCCCCCCCCCTCCCCCAACGGGGGACTGCAGTACGCGACGGCGTACTAACACAACGGCGACGATATCGACATCGCGGGCTCCGAATTTTCCCATAGTTCTACTCCACGGGCATTTCTTGAAACGCTTGATATTGTGTACGCCCGCCTGGAAGGATTTCAGGCGCGTAGTTAAGATAAGGCGGTTCTCCGCGGCAAAAGAAAGCAATTTCACAAAAGCTTAAAAGCGGCGGCGACGCGTGTGCGGTGAACGCTTGTAGTTTTGGTGTAGACAGGGTGAGTGTGTTCTCATTGTTGACACCAGCCGGCGATAAGGCACTGCAGGCGGTAGCTCAGTACAGCAAGGGCTAATCCGAGTGACCATCAACGTAACCCCACCGCCAACCCCTCGCGAACCGGTCGCCGACATGGCTCAGGCTGTGTCATGAACCACGTGGTAGAAGCTCGGGTGCTTTCATATCAGCGCGTGGAGGGACGACAGTGCGATTCCAGAAAGTCTTTTTCGAAGGCCGCTGACCACAATTTTTTGTCTGGAGACTTTCCCTCTTTCTTCCTTTGACGTGGATCAAGCTTTGCCGACAGCCTCAGTTGTGACCTCTCTTTTCAAATGTATGTTTGCAGTGAGTGAGCTCCTCAGCCTCGGACTTGTCACTTGTGCACCCAGTAGTTCTTTCACTTGGCAATTATATGCCATCAGTTGGGGTTTAATTTCTATTATTTATGTATACATTATGAAGACGTCCTGGAGCTCCAAACGAGTGTTTTGTGCAGATTACTTTTGCAAACACAAAAAGACTATACCAAAGCAGCGGAATTTTCGAAGTGTTGGCGAGTTGGACCTAAACTCGTTGAAGCAAATTCTTCCGCCTGACTGTTCCACCAAAGTGAGTGCGACGGACTACCTGTGCTACCATTGCTTCATGCACATCACTAGGGAGATCTCGATGCGAAGCTCAGAGCAGTGCCCTGACATATTTGTGCCAGCTGAAGAAGCAATTGAAGATCTAAATCGCAGCATACTACCTACAGATGTGTCGCCGCTGAGTCAACCAAGCGTCGTAAGAAGTCGGGACAGGCCCGCCTATGTCAAGAGAAAGCAGACAGAACTGGAGCAGGTTGCTGTCAAGAATATACGCTCAAGGCTACGTATTGCGTACGACAGGGACGCACCATCGGGGTCGTCCAAACCAACATGCTCCACATGCACTGAGTGGGTGGACAACTTTCGGCAGGCCTTTGAAACCGCCACCTCTCTCCGGGAATGTTGTCAACTGCTTACACTCCTGCCGTCAACACCGACGAAGAATGAGGTTCAAAAGATGATTCCACAGGCCTCAATGTACCTCATCAGTAAATCCCGAAAACTCAAGGAAAAGCATGGCGTGTGGTATGAGCCGGATCCTTACACATGGTGCAAGGTGAGCCCTGAGAACCTGTCTGCTGCCCTAGAGTACTTCACGAAAGACGAGCTACAATGTCCGCGCCAAAGTCCCAACCAGAAGGACGTCATCTCTGTCATGCTCAACGGAGAGAAAACGTTCGTGCCAAAGCGCTTCATGACACGCTCAATACGAGAGGCCTTCCGTATATACAAAGACAATCATCCCGATTCCGGCGTTGGGCTAACGAAATTTTATTCGTTGCGCCCTAGATGGGTCCAATGTATTCCACACCAGGAAGTGTGCGTTTGTGTGCGCTGCGCCAATTATTATCTTTGTATTGCCGCTCTAGAGAACGTTACAGGCTCAACATTCAACACTGGTGAAATGAACTCTGCATTTCTGTGCGACCCAGCAACAGAACTGTGCCTTCAAGGAGACTGTGATCACTGCCCAAAAGGCCAGTTTCTTACACTCCAGGAACTTGATATCCCGGAGGATGAAGAGATTGTGCTTGCAACATGGGAGTCCGGCGACCTTGTGAAAAAAACTTTGGAACCTGAGACTTTCCTAAAAGTCATCCAAGTGACGGTTGGAAGTTGGGTGCTTCATAACCATATCCGGCAAACGCAAGGTAAAGCGATCTACGATGAAAAACAGTGCATGCAACGCGGGAGCATTGTCTTTCATTTTGACTTTGCTGAAAACTGGACCATCGTGCTTCCTGACGAAGTGCAAGCATATCACTGGAAAAAAAACAAGTTTCGATATTTACATGTGTAGTGACGACAAGAAAATCTACAAACAGCTTTGCCATCATCAGTGAGGACCTGTGTCACGACGCCGCTCACGCTTGCTTGGCTCTAGAAAAAGTGAAGGAGTGGGTTGAAGACAACGTTGTGGTATACTCGTACGTGACGTACGTAAGTGACGGCGCCACCAGTCATTTCAAGAATCGCTACCAGCTTCACCAATGTGCAAAGGATGATTGCCCACAAGCCCAGTGGTTATTTTCTGCATCTGGACATGGGAAAAAATGCATGTGACGGAGTTGGCGGACTCGTGAAGCACCAGGCCATGCTGAACAACCTGAGAGAACGTTCAGTAAGCGCAATTCAGACGGCCAGGACAATGGTGAGCGTTCTATCAAAGAAACTGAAAGGCGTGCATCTTGTATATCTGGACGAAAATGAGGTTGTTCGGTATCGTGAACAAAAAAAAGAAGAGTGGCTGACGGTGCGCGCCTTCCCTGGCATTCAGTCTTGGCACGCGTGGCGGCTCAGCTAGTCATCAACAGTAGGGACCTGTGACGTATATGTAGCACGGACAGTCGGATCTGCTTGGCAGCAACTTTATTAAATGGGTACAGCGAGGAAAACCTTAGCGTAAAGTGCCGAATTTGATTTCCCAAGGACTGCTAATTTTGAATGCAGGGACATCTTATTTATCACATTTTTCTTCACAAGGTATTTAACCTACTGTTTTTGTTGGTGGTTACTAATAATTTTTATCTGATCACTATAAAAAAAATCCCAAAATGTTATCCTCGAGCAGGATAAAATATATCGGCTTGCCACGATTCATTCATACACCGAGAGCATCGAAGCTGCTCCAGTTAGGCACTATGGCATTTGTCACCTGAAATTGTTTGTAATCGTAAATACACAGCCAACCTAAATATCTTACTATTATATCTTTGTTTTTGTGTGTGGAAGTAAAGTTATTTATTTTACTCTAGATGTAAAATATACCGGAAGGTACAACTTCACACTGCATCATCTTTTCTCAAATCATTAGTCTCTAATATGATACCACTTTGTACGCTTATGTAAAATGCTGTATATAGTTTCTCCTCCCTTTTACTGTGTGACCGATCGCTCTTTTTATCAATGACCTCATCTGAATAAATGTATATAAAAGATTTGTGCAAGTTTCATGAAACTGGAACTCAGAGTCACTTCTTGTATAGGACACTGCTAAGTGTAGGCTTTGTAAAAGGACCCTACTTTGGGGAGTTGTTTCTTCTTACACAGTGCAATGATGCAACATGTTTTTAATAGAAATGAATGCCGAAATAGAGTATAACAGGGTACCCAAAGTTTAAAAAAATCGAAGGTGGTGTTTTTTTTTTTATTCGCATTGGAATTTTTCTTTGTTTGATTTTTTTCCCATGTTTGCCTAAATATATTGTAACTATTGTGTCACTCAGATACCTTATTTATTTTTTCAATAATAGCCATATATTAGTAAAATAATGTCTGCAAGTTATGTAATAATGATTAAATTATTTCATGAGATACAGATTTCCAAAGTTTGCCATTTGTCGTTCGAGCAGGCATGTTTGGCAATTTTTAGAAAACTAAATAAATTTTTAATAAATATTATTACTTTATATTACAAGCAAGTTGTACCCATAGTTTGTTTGTAAGAAGTTTTAAAATTCTCCAAATTTTATTGTTTTAATTATTCACTTTCAAACTTGCCCCCTCCATCAGTGCGCGTTATTGCAACTGTCCACCTCTCCCTGCCTTACGATTTTTCTTGTCTCCAAATTTTTTTTCTGGTCAAAACTAAGTGTGGATTCGTTTACACCAGACACTAGACAATGTCATATAAAAACATCAGTTGATTTAAAAATGTCGACCAGCCACCCTTTGGTCGATCTTATCTGAAATCACCCTTCTTCTTTTTTTGTGATTTTTGCGGTCGATATTGGTTCCCGTGACACCCGAGTTTGAGTGCGCCAAGTTCTTGCGTCTATATCGCACTGTGAAGTGCGAATGCGCTATTTAAGTGTTCTGCTGCCGTACCCGTGACAGGGGAGTTCCTAGTGAATTCCCACATACTTATTGCACTCTCGAGTTTGCCATGTGTGCGATATGTATCAGTAATGAAAAGACAGTGAGTGCGCAGGCGAGCTGGTGATAGTTAATCATGATGTTTAAAACCCGATACTGTGGGGAGATAAAAATTGAGAAACTTTGAAGTTGATGAGATTCGATTTCACCTAGCTTGTTGTGCCCCCCCCCCCCCCCGACACACGCACGCACACACACACACACGCACACACACACACACAATTTACCTTTTCATTTTGGGTGGGAATTCTTTAAGGACCTTATGGTATATAAATGTACATAAGAGCTTGCTGGCATTTGTTCACCTATCATATAATTTCTGGAGAAATCAATAACTACTTTATAAAAAATAAGCATTTGGCATAATATATATTTATCTTTGCGTGTTTGGGGTGCTTTTGTTGAGACTGCTTCCAAGTTACTCATTCGTGTAGTAAACGTAACATATAAGAGCCATTGTAGAGTTTCTTGTAGATGACGTACTTGGCGAATACACCTGCTGGCACTCGAACAGCAAGTCGGCGGGGGGACGAGGAGAACAGTGGGGATGTCCTGCTGAGCGAAGCAAATTCTAAACCTTCTGCATTGCTTGAATGCTCTCTGCATCCAAGCAATGCAGAGAGCAGGTCGTCTGCTTCTTGCACAGGCAGGGGTGGTCCAGCTGCGCCAATTGCGCCATTTTGATAAATTCTCCTTTACCTGCGCCTTGCTGCGCCTAAAGACACAAATTGCGCCAAACTGCGCCAAACCGCGCCAAACTGCGCCAAAAAGGGCTAGTCGGTCCGTGAACGAATCCTTTTATGGAAGAATGGCGTTTTCGGCTGGCAACCCGGGGGAGTTTTATTTTCTAGGCTAGGTGGTGCTAGAGCACTATAGAGCTATATAGTGCTCTAGGTGGTGCAAGCAGGTGCAAGCTGCCGCCCGATATAAAGGGTAGAGCCGTTACCATAGCCATCACAACCCAATTCAGGTTTCCGGCCCAGTGGCATTATTGCGCATTATTGTTTTGTTGCGACCGTTTTGATATGCGGCATTGTGGCTGTTCATTTCTGCATCGCCACTACTAAGTCCTCTTAAAGAGGAGCCAACGTGAGTAGTTTTTCTGCATGCGCGTTTTAAGTTACAGACCCCATAGTAGAAATTTGCTCGGACGCTCGTTCACCGGCAGACCAGCGGCATCAATACCGAACGTGGTACTCTTTTCGATCGCGTGGTCGTTGCTTGATTTCCTTGTTGCGAATTGTTGCGTGTTCCTTTTTATGTCAAATGCCGTAAACGATTGGTCACCCCTTGGTTGTCATACTGTCGCACTGCGTGCGAACTCAGAATAGAGCTTACAAACATGTTTAATAAATCGCTATAGTTTCGGACTTTCGGCAGCCGTAATATATATATAATAATAAAGACATGGCACAGAACTGCTCTATGTTCATGCGTCTCCAAAATTTTTAGTTTTCCTGATACCAAGGTGCTCCAAAACGAGCTTTTCCCTGCTCCAAAAGGGGAGTTTATGTGATACGAATTGCTCCGAAATTGGGTTTTTCTTGCTCCAAAAATTGCTCCAAAACCTAAAATGGCTGGACCACCACTGCACAGGAGATGCAGTGACTTCAGAACGACGCCGAGCGCCGATTGGTTTTGATTGAAATGATAGTGGGTAGACCTCAATACTAACTGCCTTGAGATATACTTACTATTTTTTTTTAATCAGCCAATAAGAGCTCGGCGTTTTGACGTCATGCAACCCCTGTGCAAGAAGCAAACTATGGTCTTACTTGCTAGTTTTGTCAGTAAATTTTTTTTTTAATAAACTCCTAATCAAGCTTTTTTGTTTCTATTTAGTCAGCGATGCCTCTTTTAGTAAGGGTTCATTAAGTGCGTATGTATGAGCAGGAATGGTATAGGTCATGAAGTTTTCAATATTTTGTATTTGTACTTTAATCATATAGAGTAGATTTGTACTCTGTTGAGTATTGGAATACCTTTGATTTGTACTCTGTTCAGAGTATTGGAGTACTTTTGTTTGCTAAACAGGGACTTGAAACATTTGTATTTTCTATAATGAACTGTAGTCAGTATTGGACTTTATTTCGTACCATACTATTACTATTGCAGCTTGAAATGGTTTAGTTTTTAACTTATGGATTGTGCGATTTACGTTGTTAAACAGTGAAAATGTCTTGTTTTCATGAGGCTTAAGTTGTTTTTCTTTAGTTGCCTATGCCTACTATTGTAAATCCATGAGAAGAACCACCGGCTACCACCAAGACAGTTCTCAATGGCAGCCATTCAAATATATTTTTTGCTATATGTTGGAATATATTTAAGCAAAGGTTATGTTTGGAAATGGTTCTGGAACGTCACATGGAGATGCTTTTTTATTTATATTTCTTTTTGTATTTCGAAAAACACATCTGTGCTTATTGCACCAAGCAGCTCCGAGATTTCCTTATACTGCTGGGTCATTCCATGTGAAACGTCCCAGACGTTGCGCTCGACCACCTCCGATTTCTAAAAAAAAATTCATGGGCTTCGGCCACAATGTCCGTAGCCATACCCTAAAATAATTTTGACGAAAAAAAATTTGTGATGACCTGAGCGCGATTTTAGTTTTTGAAAACAGCATGAAACTTATAAGGCCCGTTCACACTCTTGCGACCGAGTACGACTGAGAGAGACGAGATCTCTTACAACTTCTTAAATGTTTCTAGAATGAGGGAACACACTGACATTGTGGCGCCATCTATGCGGTGACCCTAGAACTGCATTTCACAAAAGCGAAGGTTTTGCGGAATTTCCGAGGTCAAATGTGCGTAATACCCATAGAAAGGCTCGTTTATAACATTGACAAAAGCTTTTCGAGCCTAAAAAGAAAGGATATTGCGCGAGAAATAAAAAAAAATATGCCGGACCGCCGAGTTTACACCGCTTCCCAATAGATGGCGCCAGTGTGTTCTCTGGTTTAAGAGGTTTTAAGGAACCCAGGTTTAAGAGGTCGCAAGCAGTCGCAAGAGTGTGAACGGGCCTATAGGCATCACTCAATAATTTACGAAAAATCAGCTTTTTTTAGGAAATACCCAGCAATATTTTTTTCTTAAATTTGCACGGTTGTCGGCTTACAATGTGGTTGAGTTTGTGCAGGTTTGTTTAATAAATATAAAAAAAAATGCATAATTTTATTCAAAAATACACATTTTTGTTATTTTATTAAAAAATATATAATTGCTCCCGGGACCTAATATAACTGTTTACTGGTTGCCCTCTAGGTATATAATCTATAAAAAATATTTTAAACCGCTGAATTGAACACCTTGCAGTAAAACAAAAATCCTGAAGTTGCCAAAAAGTGTGTTTTGACGCATAAATAGCCGTTTATTCCACCCTGAGGTGGTCCAAGTAAAAATACAAAATATGTTGGGTTTGGAAGAACGATTGATCGTCTTTTGATTCTGAAAGTTTAATCAGAGTAATTTTTGTTTAAAGCGAGAAAACAATTTTTGAAGTTGAACTCTCGCACCACCACCCGGCGTCGCTTCTTAACGCCTCTTCGCCGCACAGCACGCCACCTGTGACGATAGCCCAAGCGATTAGGTCCGAAGAAACAACGGAGTTAGCTGCCCGCTTCCCCTCGTCCCTCTTTTCTGGCTGTAAGGGAAGAAACGGCGGGTATCGTGTACTAATCGGAGGTGCCACCAGTGCGTCGCCATAGCAGGCACGTTGTGCCCTTTGTACCCGAGGGCGGCTCCTCACACTCCGAAACGCGATGCCTAATCGACGGGCCGCATCAGCTGACTTGGACTTCTTCATGCCATGCCAAAGGTCTCACGGCGACCTCCGATTCCTAAAATAAAATTAATGGTTCTTCACCATAATGTTTTTGGTGCTTCTCTAAAATATTTTTGACGAGAGACAAATTTCATGGGGTGATGGCGGTTTGGACTCGTAAAAAAGGAGTGAAACTAGGAGTCATTTATTAATTGATGAAAATTAAGATATTTTTATAGAACAGTGGACTATTTTTATTCCTAAAAACCACATGGTATTTTGATTGTTGTGTAATAAGGATCATAAATATTTGCTTGAAGCAATTTAAAAAAAAAAGTTAATATATGAGAATTTTAGCCTTTTTGAGTTTGGTTACAAACTATCTCGTTGCTGCATGTGATTAAAGATCTTATTGGCAACCCTATGAATATTATGCACAAAAAAAAAAAAGTCTCGGGCCGTACAACTAAATATCTTGCAGAAAAAAACAACTTAATTTGTGCAAAATGTCGTTCTGCCGTTTAAAGAGCCGTCAATTCTGGCTTGAGGTGGCCGAAAACAAAAAGCGAAAAACATGATGACTTTTACAGAAGAGTTTATTGCCTTTTGTTCTGAATACGAAAAAAAGAAACATTTTGAAGTTGAGATCTTACGTCGCAACCTGGTGTCGTTTCTTGTACGAGCCTCTTCTCTGCACAGCACGGACACGTGCCTTTGTTTATTCATTATTTCCAATGGGTCATGTAAAGATTCCCGCACTGACAATATGGACCGAAAATAATGCCAGAAGCGCAATCTTGGCTTGTGACGATGCTTCAAGCGTCGAGTTAACATACTGAATCAGCGCGATTCAGAGCTTTCATCACTCGCCTGTCGCCTTCATTTCGCTCCAACTAAGCGCGAACCGGATCATAGTTCCGCTTTTCACCGCAGCATGCGTGGCGGCTAGATTTCGCGGCGATATTATTGTGTTTCAGACGTCCACGTCAGCTGATGCCGCCCGTCGGTTAGGCATCGCGTTTCGGAGTGTGAGGAGCCGCCCCTCGGGTACAAAGGGCACAACGTGCCTGCTATGGCGACGCACTGGTGGCACCTCCGATTAGTACATGATACCCGCCGTTTCTTCCCTTACAGCCAGAAAAGAGGGACGAGGGGAAGCGGGCAGCAAACTCCGTTGTTTCTTTGGACCTAATTGCTTGGGCTATCGTCGCAGGTGGCGTGCTGTGCGGCGAAGAGGCGTTAAGAAGCGACGCCGGGTAGTGGTGCGAGAGTTCAACTTAAAAAATTGTTTTCTCGCTTTAAACAAAAGTTACTCCGATTAAACTTTCAGAATCAAAAGACGATCAATCGTTCTTCCAAACCCACCATATTTTGTATTTTTACTCGGACCGCCTCAGGGTGGAATAAACGACTGTTTATGCGTCAAAACGCACTTTTTGGCAACTTGAGGATTTTTGTTTTACTGCAAGGTGTTTAATTCAGCGGTTTAAAATATTTTTTATATGTTATATACCTAGAGGGCAACCAGTAAACAGTTATATTAGGTCCTGGGAGCAATTATATATTTTTAATAAAATAACAAAAATGTGTATTTTTGAATAAATTATGCATTTTTTAAAAATATTTAAATTAAACAAAACTGCACAAACTCAACCACATTGTAAGCCGACAACCGTGCAAATTTAAGAAAAAAATATTGTTGGGTATTTCATAAAAAAGCTGATTTTTCGTAAATTATTGAGTGATGCCTAGTTTCACGCTGTTTTCAAAAATTAAAATCGCGCTCACGTCATCACAAATTTTTTTTCGTCAAAATTATTTTAGGGTATGGCTACGGACATTGTGGCCGAAGCCCATGAATTTTTTTTTAGAAATCGGAGGTGGTCGAGCGCAACGTCTGGGACGTTTCACATGGAATGACCCTGCTACGAAACTCGATTTCCGTTGCTCCTGAGCTGCTCCAAAGCTGAGCTTTTACTGCTCCAAAGCTGCTCCAAAGGGGCATCTTTGCTACTCCCACACCTGCTCCAAAAGGCTGAAGCTTACTTCCACCTCTGTTTTATCTGTAGCCCGTTTGCTTCGGTATAGCCTTTTGTTTATTTGCTTGTGAGGACTCCAAGACTCGTTTTAGCGAGCAACTCAGTGCGCCCAAGACTGCCCAGCTGTTCCTTGAAAGGTGCCGAGTACAACTTGTAGCGCTGTGGGCTGCTCAAACAACCCGCTGCGCAACCCGGAGGTGCTTTTTCACAAGTTTCCAATGGACCGGAAATTGGAGAAGGTGTGGGTGAACGCTGTTCGACGAGTGGACTTTGGACTTTGGCTTTTACGCGCGCGAGGAAAAAAAAGAATGAAAATACAGGCGTGTGCAGCCCAGCACACACGTGTGTTTGGGCGCCGCAGCCCACGCCGGAGAGCCTCAAAGCTTTGTGTCTGGAACTGACCCGCAGCGCGAAAGCAAGCGGGCCCCCAGTAGTGTACGTCACTGGCAGTGCGGCGTAGAGCAACGCCGCTCTATCCACGGAGCCCTGATGACAATTTAGGCTTTTAAGGGGGTAGTGCCGCCTTTAAAGCCACTGTTGAGCTCTGCTCTCACCTTCTTTCAGGTGTCGTCATACATCCGTGACAGAAGCACGCTCGAGAGTGTAGAGCGGGATGGTAGGCAATTGTTGGGAAGGGCTTCTGTCAGGAGTTTTGTGAAGCCGCAGTCTTCCACAATGCTGTAGGGCTGTAAATCAAATGCCACAATGGCGGCCACATTGTTATTTAGCGCTCGCGCCCTCTTTTCTGGCTGGGTCTCCGTGCGGCGCACAAAGTACGTCAGCATCGGTTTGTCTTTTCCTGGCGTATCAGCAGTAATCCCACGATACTCTTTCAACAACGCAGGATGTACTTTGAGATGTTTGACAAGAGGCGTTGTCGTACCTGTGGGCACTTTAAGCGTTGACTCACATGCTGTACATTGCACCATCGATGCCGTCACCCTTGCAAAATATTTCCAAATAGCTCCTCTCTCTTCGTTTTGGTGCCATTTCCCGTTCGTTCCTCCGCTTTGCAGACGGTTCCCCGCAAACACCTCCATCCGCCATAACATGGTTGTGCGAACGCGAAAGTAAGCAGTTTAAAAAGTCAGGAGTCTCAAGGGATCAGAAACTCGCAGATTACCGCTACTGGCACCGACACCACCAGTTTAGGTTGAAGACACCATGCAGCTATGTCGGTGTCAATGGGCCTTACATACCGAAACCGAAGCCGTAAGCAAAACTTACGCTTCCGAATACGTTCTCGATTAATTTCGAATATTCGTGTTACGACGAACGTTCGAAAAATACCAAAGACTTAGTTTACGAATCGAATATGAATAGTAAATGTATAATATTCGATTCATATTCGAAATTTTTAATATTCACTCACCCCTAGAAACACGACTGAAGCTGCTGGTCTTGCCGGTCGTCAGTGATGTTAGCAGCACCGTGGCTTGTTGAAAGTATGGTAACAGGCTTTCGATCCTGCCACTGAATAGCCATGATGCCATGTGAGAATGAAGTCTTGCATTCACCCTTGGCCAGCTTCAGTGCTTTCAGGTCTTTCGGTATATTCTTTCTGTTGGCTCTAAATGTTCCGACAGCGTTGGATCCACCGTTCTTGATGGCCAGGAAGAGGTCCGATGAGGAATACCAGTTGTCTAGTAAATGGTATGTCCATCACCAAGACGGTCTCCGAGGAGGTCGATAACAATTGCTTCGCTATATAGCATTGAAGTGGTCGCATCTGACTTTGTATCCTTGCCCGTGTAAATGGAGAAGTTGAGGCAGTAGCCACTGGACGATTCGTAAAGCTTGTAAAACTTGATTCCGAAACGAGCACGCTTGGAGGGGTTGAACTAAACGTAAGCCAGGCGTCCGCGAAACTTCATCAAGCTCTCGTCTACGGCGAGGTTTTCATCGGCAGAGTAAGCACTTGCAAATGCTTTCACCATGTGGTCGATGATTGGACGCAGCTTACAAAGCCTGTCGTCTGTTCTCGTTGCCTCCACATCGCAGAAAGGAAGGTACTTTTAGAGCATCCAAAAGCGCCTTCTCGGCATCACTGACCCAAAAAACGGGGTGCTGATCACGCTCCTTTCTGACCAGTAGGTGCTTATGGAACTTTTCTTCACTTGGCTCACCAACATACACAATGCAATATAGATTTTGATCTCTCCTGGAGTCGTAGGGAACCACGTTGTGTCTGGCTTAGTGCGCTGCTTCTTTCTTGCGAAGGCATTTGTGTAGTCTGTCACCAGCTCCCAAACATCATCTCCAAGGAACGCGTTCAGCGTTTCCAAAGGCGAGCTGTTGTCGCCTAGGGCTGTGCTTATTTGCCGCTTGAGTCCTCCAGACCCACCAAAAGGGCATTTTCTGAACTTTTTCGGCAGTGTCGTCGTCAGCCCATGTCCATCCCTCTATTCTCAGTCGCTTAGGCATTGCACACGACGTTCTCGTTGTTGCACAAGGCGTTCCTATCTTGTTCTGAAACTGACTCTGAACTGCTGTCGGAATCGCTCCCGTCATCGGTAGAAGGCTCTGAGAACTTGCCCTCCTCACCAGACATCCCGTCATCATCGCTGTCAAAGAGGATATCTTTGATTTCATCCTTGGAAAGGCCACGCCGACTACTCGACGCTGCCATCTTCTCCAAGCAAACAGCGATCGAACGGGAGAGACAACACACAAAAGAACACGCTCAAACAAACTCAACGAACAGGACAACTCTCGCCATCGGTTGGCAATATATGTAACTACACTACACCAAGTCTACATAGCACGCCATTTAAGAATGGCTTTTTTAAACACAAATATATGTAGTCCGGCGAATCGCCGGCTTTGGTAATCGGGCCCCTGACAACACGCCCGGCGATTCACCGGCTTTGGTAGCGAATGGGTTAATCTGGATGAAGTACAAAAAGAATTGCAAATGTTCATGGATGAAAGTGGGCGTGTTTGCATAGAAAAACTATCATTTTCAAATTACTTATAAATTTGTTGTTTTCATGTGTTATATTGCTTTAGGACAGTTCAGAGCAGATAGCTATGGAGCTATATTTTTATATTATACCATCTTTCATGACAAAAAAGCCACATAAACATATACTATTTTTTAGATTTCCATCTTTTGTCCAAAATTTCAGTTCTTGAGCATGAAAAATTACAAAAATAAAAAAAATGCAAGCTTATAGCTATCTTCCCCTTACAATTTCATTCCAGAAAAGCTCATAAAAGTGAATCCAAGCTAGGTAATATCAAAATTATAGTTTTCCTAAAGTGAAATTTATGCCAAAAAGTGGAATGGAGAAAAAGCAATCAAAGTGCTCTCTACCTTTTCTTTAGCATCAGTGGGCCGAAAATAATTTATAAAAAATTAACTATGCAGTGTAAACTAATGAAACTTTGTGGGAATTCTCTCTAGATGTTGGTGGATGTAAATATGACATTTTTCAAATTCAACGTTTTTTTGCAGAAAATGTTTTTTCTGGGTAGTGTTCCCCGATTAAGAACAACAATCACAAAGTTGTTTGAGACTGTTTATTTCTTATAGAGCTAGAGTCCTGTACTTTATATAGTACAGTGGGCTTTTGGTAGAACAGAGTAAGCAAAAGCTACTTTCTTTCATGGAATGTTTTGAAACAGCCATGTTTTGGGCAAAATGTAAGCTCACACTTTTCACAAACCCGCATTGACCTTTGGTGGCAAGATTGACATCGCAGCTGCTTTTCCAGTTTTTTTTTTTGGGGGGAAGTGTCCCTCTTTGTCGAGCACAACATCCAGTGCAACCGATGCTGGAGCCCTGTGAACAGTTGAGTTTGGCATACCGGGGCGTAGGTAATGGCAAGTAATGATTCTGGTGAATAAGAGGAGATTAACCGGGAATCTCCTGTGATCTGGTGTAGTCTCCAGGCGTTTACCACTGCAATGTTGAGCATCTGAGTAAACAACGCCCACCACCATTTCTTTCCCCAGATGCCAATCCGGTCGAGAAGGTCTACACATCCCATCACACTATTGTAGCTGCTGAACAGCTCGGGCTGCAGCACATTTATTTTCACTTGTTGTGCTGTTGACCATCAATAGTTTGTTTTGTTGCCATGGTCACCACACTTTTATCTTTCTATTTGACAAAAAGAACTTTGTTTTCTGGATCAAAACATGAGCGGAATTCCCCCTTTTTTTCTTTTTTTTTAACTACTTTTTGTGGGCGTAAAAGGGCATTTCTTTGACCTGTTTTCATGGAGAGTTCCGGTAGCACGGAAGCTCAGCTGACGCAGAGTGATGAGGAGGTCGTGAGTCGCGAAAAAATTGTCCAAGAACACGACACGGTCGGCGGGCGTCGTGACGGCCTCAAGTAGGGAAAGGACAGCTCGTGTCCCCCAACGGGCTTGTGTCTGGGGTGGGATCTGTTCCTTAATAAGTGTCAAACGCATAGCAGTACCCTTCTGCACTGGCCATCATCCAGTCCTTGTACCCAACACGAATACTGTATATATGCGTGTAATGGCCACATGTATTTTTGTTTGTGATTTTGGGTGAAAACTAGAAATGCAATCATTACACCAAAAAAAAAAAAAAGTTTAAATCTTTTTTTTTTTTTTTTGTGAAAGGTGTCACCATTTGTTAATATTAAATGGAAGTACTCGCACGTCTACTAAGACGTGCGAGTACTTCCATAACAATTGATACATTTATCGGTATTGCATAGACAGCTGTGCAAAGTCCTTCTCGTTCATCCGTAGTAGAGCACTCATCTTCGGAACTCGTCTCGGCGTCTCTGTCCCAGGTGAGGTCATCTTCCGTGCCATCCAGCTTGTTGGAAATTCTAGTTACTTTGAAGCTTTTTTCCACAATATCGAAGGAAACTGCGCCCCACGTTTCGAGAATCCAGTCACACACCTGTGTCTGGTTCGAGATTGTTTGAGATAAAGCGAGAGGTGCAAACAGACAGGATAGAGTGCCTCAATGTAGTTGGCTGCCACAACCATCTGCCGACAATACTTGAAAAAAAAAAAGAAAACACACACATTCTCGAGTGTTTGCACTACAAACTAGATGGCGCTTCCAGCCATTCTAGAATCCTTAAGTAATCTTTAAATTTTTTATTTTTTTTTTTTTTAAGTTTGGGGTGGTGGCTAATACACGAGTGCGGCCATTACACTCGTATATACGGTAGGTTTCCCTCTAATATACTGCTTGCAACGATGGTGACCAGAGTATCAACAGAGAGGGTCTTGTGAAACATGCCATGTTGCCTGAACTTCTTGTTTAGCAACTCCATCAAGGGACGCATCTTATCTATTGGTCGCTGAAGCAAGGTATTGTCGGTTAAATGCAGGAACCGCTTTATCTCGAGGAACCACTGCCGACTATTGCACTTGGCGACAGGTGAAATGCCAGCATCTTCGTCGAGGGACCAGTAGAGCCTTTGGCTGGGAAGTTTGTGGTACCCAGTCAACAAAAGAATACCAATGAATTTTTTCTGGTCATTCGTCGTGGAAACAAATCCGTGCTCACTTTTTTGCTTGTCCCACTTGGAATGATGATGCGAGTTAGTTTGTACAGTAGTTCCTCATCAAAAATATTGCTGAGGATTTGGTTTAGAGACTTTTCCAAAAGGCCGAAATTTAGCTTTTCCTGCCGTTATTTAGCACCCTTTGCTGAAGGCAACCAGCTGTACTCTGGATTCATTCGCTTCAATTTCAGATCTATGAACTTCGCTTGCTTGGCACGGGGCAACTGATGGTCACCATCTTGATCATTTGCCATGCAGTGTACTTTTAGTGTACCTAAAAACAGATGGATATCCATCAGTTCAGCTCTCCTTCGAGCACACAGGGATGCAACTGCTGCGCCATTCGGACCATTGTGCGCCTAATGACTTTTCATGTTCCGCACTGATAGAAAAGTATAAATGAGAACAGAATTCTGCCAAGGTGCGCCCATACTGAAATTATGAACGAGCCTCGTCAAATTTAGCCATCTCGCAGTTTCTGTTGGCAACATTTCCATCGGAACTTTTGGCCCAAAGGGAACGCCGGTGGATCCGGATCCGAAGCTCTGTATCCGAAGGTCGCTGGCATGGTTATACTATGTTTCAGCTTATAACAGTTGTTACAGCATTCCTCATTGCAATGTTTCTGCCACAAGACCTCTTTGAAGCCATTCGCTGTCGCTCTGCTTCGTGCAAGTGCACATGCAAATGATGCTGCCAAGAACGCACGCTTGTGCAGTGCAAGCGCTGTTCAAGGCCACATGCTGGCGCTTGTAGCATCGGCTGCATCTGGATATAAGCTCAGACAAAGTATAGCTGCCGTTACTGTGTGCTTTTCTAGAGTCCTAATAGTGGAGCGAACAGTGCCGCCATATTACGATAAACTCAAATGTATTTAAGTTGGTGCGTCTCCCTCTTGGCTGTACTTGCATGACTATGGACATTTCCATTGTTTAAAAAAATGACAATCCAGCCAGCGCTCACTTGCAATTGTAGCCAGCCAGAAACTGCACTTGCATAACACACAAGTGCAGCAATGAATGCACCCTAATACACTTTTATGGAAAGGTGTATTGCATGCCCGCAGCCCGTGTTGGCCCACCCTGAGGCCCCACGCAGAAAAGTTGGCAACATAACAAAGGCGAGCAAGCAGTGAGGCGGAGCAAGGTACAACCCGAAAGCTATTTCTACCTGTTTGTTTATATTTACCTCTTTGCAAGTCGGTTCCATCACGTGTCACACTGTCGTGTAGTTTTGCTTTATATGTTTTGTGTAATTTTCATATAATTTCGTGAAAAATATTTAAAATAAAATGTTAATTGAAACTACTGTTTAGTTCACATAGATTTCCTTGAGTTTTGAAATTAGCCTCTATTTTAACATTCTTAAAACCCATATGCTGCTCTCAACTTGCTCTAAGACCTTGTTCTGGTTGCTCTCAGCCTGCTCCAACCTGTAGTTTTTTCTGCTCCCAATGTTGCTCCAAAGCTGCTTTGCCGAGTTCCATCCCTAAACACATGATGAGGTTAATATTTATAAAACTTTATCTTCTTACCTGACACGTCATTCACTTCGACAGTGTTGGTGCTGTCATCATCTCACTCATCCTCGTCCATGTCCACTGATGGGTCAGGAAGAATAATAACTAAATCAACATCTTTATCAACATCTTGGGCAATGTCCACAGCTGCCTCTAGGGCTTAGCTGTACTGGCAAAAAATTTTTTTCCGAAAAAAATATGTTGGGGGTTTATTGAGGCAGCACCCAGCAAGAGTCGGTGTCTGTAGGTATAGACGTCGGCCCATTGTACTACAGAAAGTATGCCGACGTATATTTTGCCATAAAGTGAAATTAGAATCAAAATCGTAAATATCAATATATCCAGTGATATATTTGCTCCATCCTAAAGCAATATACGTAAAAAAAAACTGAATTATATTAAACATTATATGGCTGAACTAAATTAAAATTAGAGTGGAAGTGCCAGCACCCAAGTGCAAAATAGTGATTTAGAGGTATTCAGGCAAACCCTGGTAGCAAAAATGGGTTCCAACAAAATCAAAATATTGATTTTCAGAAGCTCTAAAACTAAAAATGTTGGTGTGCTTTTTGAAGTATGGTGGGCACTAACGGGTTAAACTTGGGAGTTTCAAAGCACCTGGTGCCCGTTGCACGCGCTCTCCAAAAAAATAGAAAAATGAAAAAGAAGGCCGATATAACAAGGTATTGTAGCACTGTCAATGCCAAGAGCATATGCCGGGGGACACTTTTTCATGCACTCGGGAACAGAAAAGAAACAAAGGTGTTAGGAACGGAGCAGAGAGGAGCGACTCCGTCTCTGGAGGAGGGAGTTATCTGGTGGCGGCGGTCAGTACGAGCGAAGAGCGTGTGCCAAACGCCGGCCAGCGCGTGCAGAATGGAATACAGAGTTGTAACCAAATCTTTACATTGTATGGTTGCGTTTTCTTTGTCGTCCGCCACGGGTTAGACGTCTGTTTTGTTCTGAACACTTTATTAAGTACCCCAATGTATGCAAACGCGACACCGACGCCCAACGACTCCCGCCGTGTCTCGTCTCCGTGACTGTACCGTGGGTTAACGTAGGACCGCCGAATTGTTGTTATTCCCCGGTCTCGGGTTAATGTGTCTAAGGTAAACTTTGGCCAGCTTCCTTGCGCGCTAACTGCACTCTTTTTTGCACCCTTCGCAGGTAAAAGTCCGGCTGCAGAGACCCCAGCCGGAACCCCAGTCATCTCCAACATCAGGTCATTGGCACACGTTGCCGGAACAAAGATGCCCGTCATCCCAACCTCTATGCAGCAGGCATCGTCTGCGACGATCGTGACTGCTAGCCCCCTCACAAAGGTGTGTCCCTCCTCATTGGCTGATGGGGGCCCGGAAGGCCACTTCACCACTGCCCCGAGCTGCCTCCGAGGCAAAGTGCTGGTGGCCTACGAATTCCCACTTCGTGGTTAGGTTTTATGCTGCCCAGTTTAAAAGGGGTACAGCTAGTTGTCACTTGCCAATTGTTCGTCGGTCGAATGGTTGCAGGGCAGCTTGGCACGTCGAAGTGAAGTAGACCGATTCAGATTGAGTATTGTAAGAGAGTCGTACCTAAAAGAGCAGTCAAAGCCAAAGAATGTGAACTGATCCGTTCTATGGTGCAAAATCACAAACCTTTAATTTGCAAAGAGAGAAGAAAGAAAAATTTGTTACGCTGTATCTGGGACACAGCCGCAGTGGGGTTTGTGAAACATCTTGTGCTTGCTGCAGAGGGTGTATGGTGTATGGGCTTTAGGGTACAGGAATGACGTAACCAGTTGTACACAACTTACATTTATTCACACATTACAAAGCTTACTACATGCTTAACTTACAACTAGTGGGGGTCTTACGGTCTGATCGTGCTCGCTCCCTATTCGCTCCTTATGGAGACGGACATGTTTACCATGGCCAAAGGGGATGGGTATGGATTGGCATTCCTTTGTCTTGTCGCCCGAGTCTCTTCACGCCCTTTCTGGACCCTGCGTGTCGAGTGGAGGGTGCCATAGCCGAGCAAGCGTCAAATTTCTGCAGCAAATCATGCACTTTTAAGCCTTACAACTCCCGATTAGCACCAGTTTGAGTTAAATGGATTACACTTCCTGTGTCAGAATGAGCTCTCTCTAACACGACCACTTCCGCTCCTATCGACAAATGTACTGCCGAGCTACGCCTCTGTGAATGCTGCACGCAAAGCTAAATTTAGCTCTGATTGCATCGTGTGTGGCGCGCAACAATGGTGCCATCTGCGCATGCGACACATGCTTGATCGAGTAATGGCTTCTTTCCTCTAAACGTCAATACTAGAATAAGCTGCCAGGTTGTACAGTTGCAAAGATATAAGCGGTATTAGTGTTACATGTTTTTGTTACATGCAGTTCTTGCAAGTGACCTCCTACTGATCAAAATGAAGGATGTTTCACGTCGAAAGAAAATAAAAGAATAACGACCAAGTCCCTCAAGGCGATTCACATTGAGTACAAACATTGCTTGCACATCTTTGCAAAGGTACATTAGCCTGTTTTCTGCCATATATTATTTGGTTGTCTCGCCCAAGTTTATCTTGGCCAGTCCACGGGATCTTCTATGTCTTGCATGAAGCGAGGGAGGCACAAATGCAGCCATGTTGTACATTTGCCTACCGATGTCTCTGACTTTGCAGGGACCAAAACATAATGTCTGAAAAATCAGCAGATTAAAAAAACTTGCCTTTGTATGTCTAAGTGGGCTTTAAAAAGCCGTCAATACCGCCCTGCTTGAGGTTATGGCTTTGCTTGCGTTTGGCTACTTTCTATTAGCTTGAGAATCGCTGCCTTCTTTTCTAGCGTAATGGTCGACTACTTTTTGCACTTCTTAGCGGCTCTTTACTGCAGCGGAAGAACGGATAGGGCCATGACGTCCAAGCCAGTGTAGTTTGAAAACACGATTCACCGAGACGAGATGAGAGGCGCAAGTCCACAACTGCAGAATAGTAAATGAACAAAGCAAAATAGTAACAATGATGGTGGTAATAACGTGTAGTTAGAGAAAAAATAAAAGATTGAGGTACATCTACATACTTCTCATGAGTTGTGAATGCGAAAGCATGTACATCAGCCTTGCTCTACGCGTTCAGAGTTCCTGTATAGGTTTCCTACAAGAGCCAGAGTTGCGCATTCATCCCCGTAGCACTGTCTTTCCTGCATGGCATGTTGATCTAGCTCCTCACGTGACTGAATTCGGCGAATAGCGGCGCCGCGCGTTCAAGGCGTGCGGCACGCTCAAAAGCAGGGGAACGTACAACAGGGCGCGTGCAATGTCTGCTTTCCTGCATGGCACTTGATCCGGCTTCTCACATGATCGGATCTCGGCGAATAGTGGCGCGGCGGCACATGAAAAACAGATGCGCAACTTTGGCTCTTGTAGGGAGCCTATACAGGAACTCTAGCGCTGACTTAGCGCTGACGGACGCGCAACGCCATAAGGTGGCCAGTCGTTGAAACTGACGCGCAGCGTCAGTTTTAACGACCGGCCACTCCATGGCGCTGCGTGTCCGGCGAATGGAAGCCTGGTCGATGCGCGCTAGCCAGTGGGATCGCAGCGGTGTAAAAGGTACCGTTGGCTGTGGACGCATGCTAGCCAATGGGATCGAAGCAGTGTAAAAGAGCCGTTTGGCATGGTTGCAAAGCTGATGACGGCAGCTCGCTCCATGAGACAGTTAATGCTTTCGCAATAAGAAGCCCGTAGCATAGCTTCAGCTAAGAATAGGTCTTAAAGGGGCCCACCAACAGTTTTTTGACAGGTTTGAAGTTCGCGCTGAAACGGAGGTCCATCAAAGCAGGAACACCCAGGAAAAAAAATATTACAGAAATTCGCAATATTTTGCGAGATATTAGCAAATTAAATTTTGCAGAAAACAACTTTTAATAAGCAAAACATTGCGCTTCATGACGTAAAATGAAACAGTTTAGCGATTGGAGCAAAGCGGTTGGCCAATTGGACGCGAGTTTGGTTCATAGCCCGTCGGCCCGGTCGGCTCATCGGCCATTAGGCCTAGTTGCACCCATCGTAGCTTTGGGATCGGGTTGCCATCATCGATGAATTTACCGGGCTTATCGGATTTCGAGGGCGGATCTGGGCGTCGCGCCGTACAAGGACACTCCACGCAAGCGCCGCGTCTCTGCCTCAATCCGCTTCGACAGCCGCGGAAGACTCGTCTCCCGCAACTCCGCCACCGGAGCCGCCTCGGCGACTAGGAGGTACAAACTGGGGAGCGTTCCCGTTGGGCACGATATAAGCTGGGTCCCGTCGCCACACTTCACTCGAACAGTGAAAAGTCTGTCACAGCACTAAAAGAAAATAAGGGTTCCCCTCGCTCCTCTTACTGCTTTTAGTTGACCGGGACCGGGGGCGCACAAGTGAAAATACGATGCGCGTTGTCAGCACGGACCACTTGTCGTCTGCTCGCAATGGTACGTCGCGGACGCTGCTGGGAGGCGCGCATGAGCGACAAGGCGCAGCCTTTTTGAACTTTACTTTGCAACTTTATTAGCTCTATAAAAATGAATTGTTTGAGAAATAATGACAGTTAACGTGTGATATACTTTATTTCGCTTCAAAATTCCTGGGACGGCTCTCGCCAATCACGAAATCCAGAGAATGTGACGTAGAGTGAAAGGGAGCGCCGTTTTGCGCGCGCATTCGGCACCTCGCGGCGCCACCGTCGGAGGAGGTGTTTCCGAGTTGTCAAATTAAAATATGATGCGCTAATATTTTCAAACTCTTTCGTTGTCCAGTGGGTTTCCGGGACCACTAGCATGTAGAAACCGCAAAAAAAAGTCGACGCTCAAATACTGTTGGAGGGCCCCTTTAACAGTACTCAAGTAGCACTGACAAACCAAGTAAATCCATGTGCAGCCAACATAGAATCTAACATGGTGGCTTCTCAATGGTGTTTCCCGCTGATCGCCCGCAACGATTTTGTCCAGAAACTGTAACTTTCTGACTTCAAGCTGTCTGAAACATTGATTGTGAATGTGCACTATTTATGTCGGGTTGGTCACGGTTCCTCCTTTAGGTTCGAAATATTGAACAAGTCCAAATCATTGGCGTCCGAAAAATTGGTCGGCAACTGTATTCGTGTTTTTCGTAACGTTCCATCGCGTTTCTTTTCTTATTTAGTAAAGTGTCGTCTGATGCTCTTATTTACTACCTAACTGCATTCAGTAAACTTGTGAGTTCATCTCTTTTTCGCGGGTCAGCATGATGTTCATCTAGGTTGTGGACCTGCATCTGTGCATTTGTCTTTTTATTAGTTTATTTTTCTGGAAGCTAGGGTCAGCTGGTATAACGGCCGTAAGCGATGAGGATCCATCCTTTGCATCGGATCAGTCGTTTTGCCGCCAAGCCTGCCAGAATTAGTGACAAACATGTGCTGTCGAGACCGGTTATAACGAAGTCAACAAGAATCGGAAATCACTTCGCTATTTCCGCTACTTCGGTTGACGAAGTGCAAAAGGGAATGGGAAATTGTGAGTGCTTCGCTGTAGCCGCTATTTCGTTATAACTGTCTTCGTTATAACCGGTCTCGACAGTATGACTAGATGCATCATAAGTCTGTAAAAAAAAAATTCAGCAATTTTGACTCAAAACTACTGCTTAAGGCCCGTTCACACTCTTGCGACTGCTTGCGACCTCTTAAACCTGGGTTCCTTAAAACTTCTTAAACCAGAGAACACACTGGTGCCATCTATTGGGAAGCAGTGTAAACTCGGCGGTCCGGCATATTTTTTTTTATTTCTCGCGCAATATTCTTTCTTTTTTAGCTCGAAAAACTTTTGTCAATGTTATAAACGAGCCTTTCTATGGGTATTACGCACATTTGACCTCAGAAATCCCGCAAAACCTTCGCTTTTGTGAAATGCAGTTCTAGGGTCACCGCATAGATGGCGCCACAATGTCAGTGTGTTCCCTCATTCTAGAAACATTTAAGAAGTTGTAAGAGATCTCGTCTCTCTCAGTCGTACTCGGTCGCAAGAGTGTGAACGGGCCTTTAGTTTTCTGAGTGCCTCATCACCACTGTTTCGTTGCTTGTGTGTAAAATTCCATGTTCCTCCATTCATTTATTTATTTTTCTGTATTTGGTGTATGTTTTGTGTAAATTCGTCATAACTTAATAAATTTACACAAAATACATAAAATCTGTGAAAAAAAATAATCCCTCTCCGAATAAAACAACACCAAATGAAAAAGAAATACACTCAAGAAACACGGAATTTTAGTTGTGTGCTACAACAAAGACGTTTGTATCACAAATTAAGCAAAAGGAACATAGCCGCAAGCACACTGAAACCGAAACCAACCAAATTGAAGCCAGCAAATGGCGGCAAGTACCGTGTTTGCACGATTCTAACGCTCACTTTTTTTCGCCAAAAAGTGGTGCCCAGAACTACATGCACTTTACAATCAAAACCGAAAACTGAAACTCGAGAAAATTTTAATACTTGGTATAAGGTGGCTAGCCCCATCGCCATCATGACTGTTTGTTTAACAATGTGACGTGTTGGGCTAGTTGGTTTGAGATGAACATCTTGGGAAGAAACAGCGGCAAAAAAACTTGGACACGAGTAAAGGAACACACACGACAGCGTGTGTTCCTTTACTGGACTAACAATTGTTGTTTATTACACAAAAGGGGAAGGAAGAAAAAGAACAAGTATCTTGATCAGATAAAAATATATAGACACACAAACGCACCAACCAAGCAGCATATTATGTCACGATAGGCCCAATCAGTGGCTACATACTTTACTTTCTCCTGTCTTTTACTCTTGTCCAAGTTTCTTTGCCGCTGTTTCTTCCCAAGATGTTCACTGTTTGTTTACTTCGCCATTTTGGTATCTGGCGGGCAGGCGGGGGGAAGGGGGGGGGGGGGCCAGGACAACCACACACACAACGCTGGCAACAAAACACGAAAACTAAAAAAAAAAAAAAAAAATGAAAGCACAAAAAAAAAAAACAAGTTGCATAAAAAAAAAAGTATCAATGGAATAAAGTTGAGCAAGCAACAAAAAACAAACCTCACTAAATTCAGGCAGCAAAAAAAGAAGAAAAAAACAGTCAAAGCAAAAGGAAAAGGTAAACAAAGATAAGGTGTTCAAAGCGTGATTGCTCAACCCTTGTTCTCGACACACTTGAGGAAGACTTTTCTTTTATCATTATCTTATTTTGGGGCTAAGGAGTCGCGCAGCCACAGCAGTGTTCGGGGAAAGATCACACGCTACTTTTGCAGCAGCGGGCACTCCCTGCTGTCCCTACCCGCGCGCGTGCCCCACCCTTGCTTTTGCCATCCTCCACTTTTTTTCTTTTTTACAACTGTTCTTTTGCTGTGTATCCCGTGCGCGCGTACGCTGGCTTGACGGTTTGCCAGCCCCCCTATGTGCTCGCTGCCTGCGCAATCAGTTTGATATAAACAATAATTCGAAATACCCGGGCGTGATATAACCGCGCTCGACTGTATAGACAGTTGGAGTCGCGAATGCCCAATGCCATCGTTTGCCGTTTTGCAGATGCTCACTTTACTTCTCTATTTTCCAGATGCTCACCACATCGCCCATTGCCAACACCATCGCGGGTGCAGTGGCAGCAGCCACACGAACCCAGCTCACGACATTGTCCGTCCCCAGCGCCGCTCTGGCGGCATCCGCGACAGGCGCGAAGGATGCCTCCGGGAACCGCGTGGAGAGGGAGGTGATCATTCAGCTGCCCTTCCCCAAGCTGCTGAGGAACAAGTCCATGCAGTGTCGCCCCGTCATGATGACCAAGGGCATCTCATGTCGACCCCTGGCCTGCCACAAGGAGATGCAGACAGGTGGGTGTACACACGCAGCCAACCTCTGCCAACCTGCAGAAAAGCCCGCGTGGTCATGTTGCAGGCAGTTCCAGAATCTGCGGTGCTTTTAGAAAATGATTTCACAATCGCCGACCGATTTCTTTATGACTTACTGGGGGCTGAAAGAGCATGCAAACAATAAAGCAGTTAGAAAAATTTGCAGATTACAAAACTTGGCTTTATTGAGCCTAAGCGTGCTTAGAAAAGTCGCTAAGAGTACCTTGTGTCATGCTATGCTTCCGGGCGGTCATGTTTGCTTGCATTTTTGTCAGCATCATGTCCTCATCCGGCGGAAGTGCAAGAAGGGGCCACAATGTCAAAGCATGTATCAACGCAGGACAAAACTTACGAAACCGCGAGACATTTCAATGTAAAGTTCAGAAGCTGTCAACAGCGCACTTCACACTTAATGGATGGCGACTGGCACGAAAACAGAACAAACAATTGGTGGGAGATAGAAAATCGACCAAAGAAAGAAATCAAGATGATGATGATGATGCTTACTTTGCAAAAACAAAATTCATAGCATAACACGCCTAGCGGCTGGTTCGGCAGTGCTAAAATAGTGCTGCAAACCTATCCAATCCATCTTGAACCTCGAGCCAGGCTCATGGTCAAGCCAACGAAAAACCCAAGACAGCACCTTCCCGGTCGCCGCCACTCGTAAGTCGTAACTATTTTATTTACGACTTGCAAAATATCGTAAAAATTGGTTGTTAATATGTACTCTTTCAATTAGGTGAGTCATGGTTCCTTGTCGATGTCTGAAATAACGAGCGAGTGCAAAAAATCAATCGGGGACTGTATAAGCCCACCTATTATTTCGGCTAACGGACCAGTCTGACGAGCGAGCTTGGCTACGACACCACCATCTGAATGCATCGAGGAAAGTTTAGCCTTTCTGCACGTGCAACAACCTCGCTGCTACTCTCTGTGTGCATTGCCACCTGCCTCATGGGGACTAAAGTTATACAGTGCAATTTGCTTACGATGATACTACATATTGAGATGTACTGCTTATAACAATCAGTTTCTAGTCTAGAAATGATCAGTTACTAGTCTAGATACAACAATAATTGGCTATAAGGATTGAATTTTCCGCTTTTCCCATCATCATTATAAGTGGATCGCACTGTAGTGGCATCACACATCCACCGAACGCTTGTTTAGATTGGTTTCTCAGTTCTGAGAACCAGACCAAGCGAAACTGGTATGGTGATTGTTACCTTGCGTGCCTCTATAAAACGTTTGGGCAGTAGCTGTTCCCACTGGTACTCGTCTAAAGACTGCTTTAAAAATTTACATTGAAGTCTGATCGCTTGCATTAATACAAGAAAGCTTTCTTGGATGCACTTACACGCTGACAGAATTTGTCAAGGTAACCGTGCAACGCTTTCGGTCTATGTATAACTAGACTGACGATTTTGCAATGTTTGAAAGATCAAACCCTAGTTACAAGAAACTATCACTTATAACATTTTAATAATTATTTCAAGTGTGTGGTGAAAGGTTGGTGCCATAAAATATATATTGATCAGAAGCTTTCCAGAGCTACTGGTAGATTGCACCAGCACATTCTAGTCCCAAGGGATTGCAAGTGGTAGCAACACGGTCAGTTCTGAACCTGAATGTGTCAACCAGCCTTTATTAGTTTATGCTCGATTTTAAGGGGTACGGAAACAAAAATTGAAATATTCAAATTTCGTTCGGAAATGAGTCAAGCATGACGGATAATAACCATAAATGATAATCGCACGTTTGTATTTTGAACGACTGGCTATATTTTTCGTTCCAGACGGTGCACTCGAGCAAGCGCTCGGGAAGAGAAGCGAACGGAGAGCGCGGTGCGTTGTGGGATATCCAGCGCAAACAAAAACAGAAAGAAAAGATTCCCCGCATTCGTGACTTAGCAAGGCTGGCGCGTTTATGAGCTTTGCCCTTGGTGGCGTTGTCTACCTCATTGGGCGTTATCAGCATTGTGGCGGTGTCAATACACGTTTGCAAGTCCAGTCTCAGGGCGCCACCATCTTCCTCAGTGGGGTGCGCTCTTGTGCGCGGCCATAATCCAATTACGACGCCTTAGCAAGGCTTCGTAATCGGATTATGACTCGTACAAGTGCACCCCAGCCAAGCAAGATGGCAGCACCCTGAAGCCGGACTTGCAAACGTGTATAGCGTCAGCGCGTTACAATCGAGCCGTTTGAAGCACCCGTGGAGTGACGGGCGTGTGGCTGGCCCAAGGAGCACGTAGCTTCCACAACACTGTCAGCTTAGGGCTGAACGGAGTAGGGAAAGCAACTTTTATCAGAGTTTTGAGCGACGGGGTAATCTTCTAGTGGGAGAATGGTTGTGTCCGGTGGCACGAACGAGGGTCCGAGAAAAAGGGGAGTCCTTCCTTTCCGTCTTAGACTGTTTGGTACAGTGCGCGATTATTTGTGAGTTGAGGAGGAAAGCTAAGAAGGAAAATGTTGAAATTCCAAAGAGCGGTGCTGCTCCGGTGGAACTTGCTATGTCATGACTACGTAGCAAGTTCCCCCACGTTGCTAGATTACCTCCCAAGTAGGCTCCACATGTATCCACCAATCCACCAGGTGCACATTGAAAGATTGTTTAATTAACTTTAAAATTAGTTCGCTTGTGCCTTTCAACATAATACTGGTATTTTTGAGGTTATGCTGCAACATGCAACACATTAAAGCTAAAAAATGAGCGCTGGAATTTGGTTTTCATACCTCTTTAAGAAGGGGGGAGATAAAAAAACTGGCAGCTGAAGCTAAGAAAGCTGGCACGCTACCAACTTCCTGCAGAAAAAACTGGCAGCTGAAGCTAAGAAAGCTCGCACGCTACCACCTTCTGCAGATGGCGACTACGCCGTGACAGAGGGCACGAGGGGCATCATACCCATCCCGGTGCCCATCTACGTCCCTGCCCCGCTGCACATGTACTCCCACGTGGTGCCCTCTCCGCTGCCCATTCCTATACCCGTGCCCGTGCCCATCTTCATCCCCACCACCAAGGACACGACCGAGCAGATACTGGAAGCACTCAAGCAGATCAAGGTAGGCCTGTCTTCGCTTTGTTACGGCAAAGCTCTCGCTTGGTTTGACTCGCAGGATCGACCACAAAAACATTTTGGACGAAGATATGTTTGTTTTTTTATAATGAACACACTTTTTCTTTTGTGGGTGCATGCTCGGGGAACATGAAAATGCCAAGGTTGCGCAAGGCGTCTGCATTGACCACCTTTCGTGAAATTCCAATGGTACACCTAGCAGAGGGGAGATGGTACCAATTGACTGTCGCAGGAGGCTCAGTAGACTTCCGAAAATTGCTGCATGCAACACAGGCAACACCGCACGAGCATTGTATGTTGGGAACTAGTTGACCAGGAGGGGGCGAAGTGGCAGGCCGTATGGTTTTGGTTTGGGTCAACGCTTTGATGCGTGCGGCGTTGACGGCGAACCGTGCACAACCTGCCGATTATACCGCATCCTGATGCTCAGTACTCAGTACCAAGCTGTGCTGTGTAAATGATCTGACTACCAGGGTTATGGCGTTTCAGTGGTTTCAGTTAGGGGTGTGCGAATACTTGAATTCGAATCGAATAGAAAGTTTCCGAATAATTCGATTCGCAAATCGAATTCCTAGTATTCGGTCACTCGAATATTCAATATATTCGGCCAAAGACGCGCGGTCGGTGCGGAGCTGACGAAAAAAGCCGTTTTTCCCCCCGATGTAAGCGCCGTGATGTTAGACAAACCATGCGACAAACAGCTTTTGGTCCTGCCATTCCACAAAAATCTAACGCACAGGTTAGAGAAAAGAAAAGTAACGAACACCACAAACTTTATAGCTTGCAGATTTACTCACGATCGTGATACAACCTACTCTTGAATCACAACCGAAACATCCCGTTTGCGCCGCTTCCAGAGAGGAATAGTTGGGAGGCCGAAATCCCGCGTCATGCCTAATTCTTTTCACGAGTAAAGCCCCTCGTTTCAAATTGAAGCACCGATGTAAAACACACTTGGCCGCACTCACAGAAATCGGCGACTGCACAGTCACAGAAAGAAAACCACGTTAAACACGCCGATAAAACCAGCCGAGTTATCGTCGTCGTTCTTTTGGAACCTCAAGCCGCAAATTCTGATGCGGAACGAAACGGAACGGGAAAATAGTGTGCCTAGATTTGAGAGGGTTTCCAACCGTTCGATAGCCGCGTTTGAATTACGAACTGCGAGAACTTGTCGAAAAAACAAAAGCGTTGATCGGGATCGGGCAGGCAGGGCAGGGAGAGCAGGCGTCGTCGCCCTTCTGTTTGCTTGCCTTTTTCCTCGCAACAATACAACACATGCGCACTTACGACCAATCTGCACTAGAGCCATCTCCGTGGTTTCAGTTTCGCTTGCTCCCTCTTTTAAATCAAGGCTCTCTAAAACAGGATAGATAGACGGAAAAATGGATGCATAGCGGCAGTTGGACGGTGTCTTGCGCCACCTAACCTCGCTTTTTTTTTTCTTACTTCAGATTATATTATTTAAGCCTGTTTACTAAGATTTAACACCTAACTGTTTATTTACGTGAAATAAAATCCCGGGTGCCCTTTTCCTTCCTTAAAATGAAAACCAAATATCGCAAAATGCCCCTTTCTGAGATATGCAAACATTTATCAAAAAAAGTTGCGGTACTAGGTTGGGCTTCAAAAAGGCATGCGCGGCTGTAACTTTGGTTTTTTTCTGACGTTTAGGGAAGATAGATTATATTTGTGCCATGAAATTGGATTTTTAGTGCCCAACATCCAACAGCAACTGCTTTTATTTTTTAATTTTTTTTCACCAAAATTTTTTTACATTTTAGCTTTTGTTCTGCACAAGATGCATATTCTGCAACAGGTGCATACTCTGCACATATAATAATCTCATTCGCAGCATACTTTGAAAAATTCCTACGAATAAAATCACCATTCGATATTTGGCTTTTTTTTTCTTGATTCGATTCGGCATTCTATTAGAAAACTACTATTCGGTATTCGCACGCCCCTAGTTTCAGCACTAAATTCGAAGAACAAAGTCTGTCCCAGAGCTGATTGAAATCTTCATTTCACATGAGGATCAGCGCTTCTGGCATTTGTATGCGTTCATGGCAGCAATGTACGCTTGTGCCAAAACGTTTCCCTCTGATGAATTTATCTTGCGAGCTGGAGCGGAGATTTTCTCTAAAACTTAGGTTGACACTGTAGCGGCCACTTTTGGTCTCCCAAGCTGTGTGCAAACAGTTGATTGATAGGATGGTGCGCACCCAATCGTATTTCCGAGACGATTCAATGGCTCCAACGACTCCACGCGGCCGCACCGCCCCACATGTCCAACAATGAAACCGAAACTCCATGGCCAACTAGTTCCCTGCATGCATTGCATGGACTTCGCCGCGGTGAGGCGCTTCGTGTTTGGGAAGAAGTCTATTGTGTTGTGAGTTACGAACATTTCAGACTCGCGTGGTGCCGTTCTCCATTTAGAATTCTATTATGTGCGATTGCATTAATTGAGCTGCAAAACAGGTATTGAGCTTTCTTTTTGAGACTGCCCTTAGCCTTTCCATAGCCCTGACAGCACTGCTGATCAGGTGGCAAATGTCACTGCTGACAGTGCTGGCAGCTCGGTGTTTTGTAATTTCTGGATTTCGAAGTTAAAAAATGCTATCGGCACTGGATTTCGACAATGCGAGATGTGACGCTCACTGTCCAGTTGTGGATGGCGTTTTTCCGTGCAAACTGCGTCGGTGCTTACGCATTTGGTAGGCTCCTTATGCAAGTTGCAAAAGGAGCCTACCTTTTGCAATTGCCTTCCCGTAGAGTCTGGCTCTCGCAAGCTCTGCAGGAAGGCAAATACACGAGTTTTGTACCATGGGATTTAGACTTGAGCAATTGTAGTATATACTTGTTAACATCATTAAAAAAAATAATCTTTTTTATGCTAAGTTTACTGCACAGAAGGGCAAAAGATACTAACTAGTTGGTGTAACCTAGCCAGAAATTTGCTTAAAAACATTGCACATACTGTATTTACTTGAGTACAATAGACACAATGTTTATGAACTAAACCTGTGGATTTGCTTTCCTGCGGAGCATGAGGATAGCCAATCACCCCGATCGACAGAAAGATGCCGGCGATTTACAGGACGGAAATAAGGGGTTCACATGGAAATGCTATTGGGCAGGTCGCATTTTTGCAGAGAGTCTAGTTTTCGACCTCATTATTTGCTGCGTTTCTTATGTAGAACACTATGGTTGGCTGTAGGTTTGTTCCACAGGAAAGTAGACGTAAGGGCCTTGTTCATAAGAAGTGTGTCTATTACTTATTACTATTACTCAAGAGCGTAAAACAAAATTTGCAGTATATTCAGGTCAATCTTTATACGAATACTCCTACATCAAAATTTGATAGGCGCAAAATAGTAAAGTTGGCATCCAAACAGGGAGGGAGTGCAGACAAAGTCTGCAGCATTCTGTTTCTATCTAAGCCCTAATCCACTTATGTGAGGCTTGACTTCTCTTAAGTTTGATCATGTCATATGGTAGTTTCACGCCGTTCTCGGTGCTCTTGATATCTTGGGCAATAGTCAGGGGCTTGAATCTTGAACTTGTACTACTAATCACATCAAAGTAGAGGTTGGGCATAGAACCACGGTGGAATTTATTAGCACGAAAAAGCTGCCAAGATTTGTGCGTATGGTTTAAACTGGAGATGACGGATGAAAAAAAGGGGAGAGCACAGTATGCTTTTATCCATCGTCTCCGGTTAAAATTACTTGGGACTTAAACCAGCTCACCCGTTTGCTAACTTTATCTTCAATCATCAGCCAGGATCTTTAGCCCTCAGATTGGGATGATGATTCTAGCATACACATACCTATTACAGGAGCAAGTACAAAATGACAACAAGTTTGACGATGCACTGCTCAGCGTCGCAGAACTGTTGACTGGGACATCACGATCAAAGCGCAAGTCATCTGATGAAGGAGGTATGTCATTTCATTAAGCTTTTTCGGCTGTGTAACGTAGATGGGAAGGCTCTAATATGACCATTTGGAAAGGAACGCTTAGTAACTTATTTAGTCTTTTTTCTTTTTCTTTTTAAGGGAGGATATGGCCTTGGAGGCTTGATGCCATTTCCTTCTTGCAAGCTCAGTAGTTCTCTGTGGCATTTGGGGCAGACTAAAATTGCAACAAGAGTTTGCACGGCGGGCACATTGACTCCGGGTCGTCCGTAGTCCCCGCGTCGAAATCGAGCAGGTTGAGCCTCCTCTCGAAAGTGGTCAGCACATCCGATTCGGAGGAGACATGAAGCCGATCAGCATTCGGAGATGAAGCTGTAGGCTCTGATGTCCGCCAAGCACCAGTTGAGCTTGAAGATCGTGACGACGGCGGCGGAAACTGCAACGATGGTGGTGGTGGAGACGGGTCCCCGTCTTTTGCGAGAAGTCCTGCTGATCGACGCCTTGGATTTCGCCATCGAGAATGCCGGCCAAAGCTACTGCGAGTGCTAGCTTTAAAAGCAGGCATTCCTCGGCAGGAAAACTATTGGGAACAAAGAGGGGAAACGAGTCTAAACAGCGGCTAAGATCGATCAGAAGCGAAAGAAGCTGCCGACAGCGCGCGCATGAGACGAACAAAGAGCTGCGTCGCCGAAGGCAGCCAGTCGTGAGCCCTGTTTCGGGTCGCAACCAATGGGATTGCTGGTATCATAGTTCCCACATTTTTTCTGCTTGTATATACGGGGTTCTCCTGGACCACAGATAGCCTCAAACGTAGCAAGCTTCTATGGACAGAGACTAGAAGAAATGGCGCTTCCAACGAGGGTAAGATATCTCGGCTGCGTCGAACGAACGCGGAGTAGGCCTAATTTGAAAATGCCGAACTTCGCCGTCTGCTCGCTCGGCGGGTTTGCGAGCAGACCTGCCGAGTGCAACAAAATAATTTATTGCGAAATAAATATTGCGAATTAATAAATGAAACTTTCTGAAACTTATGCTTCAGAACCCAAATATAATATTTTTTAAAAATGCATTTTTTCGGGAAAAAATTTAATTTCGGGGCCCTATTCCCCCTTAAAGGAGCTGTGCAACGATTTTAACGTTGAAAGAATTGGCATTTTCTGCTTTTGAGATTGTTCACCTTGTCACAGAAGACAGAAAACACACCTCCTTTCTTTGAAGTGTTGCGATTCCGCCGCATAATAGCGAGGCAAAACTTAGAATATTCCCTGACCTGCAGCCGCGAGCGGCGGCCATGAGAAACACGCGGCGTGACGTCAATGGGGAATCTTGTAGAAAGATAGCAAGTTGTGCGAATACCTGCTCGATAAAAGGTAACTTTTCTATAAATCTTGTCGTTCCATCATAAAGATTAATCGTCAAAAACTGGGTATCACCGACAAAGCTTTTATAATACGGAGTTTTAGTGGCGCAATCTCTCCTAGGTTCACAAAACCGTCAGCTCTATCTGTCACCGCGAACAGCCGCCAGAAGCGGGAGGGGGAGGGGGACAGGGCCGGACGGGTATGGCCAGACCCGGATGAGTCTTTCCTCCTTTCACCATATTGTTCGCGCGGCGCCCGCCAGCACGTGGTCATGCGGTCGCGAGCGGATGAGCTCTCGCTGCTCGCTGATGGCTCTAAAGAGAGAACTTTTCCGTAACCCCGCGCCTACCCCAGCAACGTTACTGCGCACGTGACCCGGAAGACGACGTACAAGTTGAGAGGCAGCAAAAACCTGGATCTTTTTTATTTTTTAAAATAAAAACTAGGGTATCCATGCAAAATCTGTTTTCTGAAGTTCACTCCAGAAGTGTCAGGCATAAACTTCCACAATAATTTAGGCAAAGCCCTGAAATTGTTGCACAGCTCCTTTAAGGTTAAAGCCTTACTTGTCCCATTTCGCGAAAAAGGTGGCGGTGTTGTGCCCGAAAGATGGCCATAAAAATATGTCATCAAGCACATGTCGCTTAATCATATGCTCAAGGACGACGCCGTCCTTGGCGTCGTCCTGGGCATTGTCCTTGAGGTCGTCCTCAAGGCGTCGGTCTCGACGTCGTCGTAGAGGTCGTCTGAGACGTTGCCCGAGAGGTCGTCTGATAGGTCTTCCTCGGCACCGTCCTTGATGTCGTCCTATATGCCGTACTTCGCGTCAATCTTTGCGACGTCAAACTGTACGTCATCCTAAACTTTAATAATACGTGTAGAAGCATTACTCAGAAGCATTTCACCTGTGGGACTACAGTGCAACCCCCTTATAACGATAATGGGAAAACCCGAAATTTAAATCGTTATAACTGGTTATTGTTGTATCTGGACTAGAAACTGATCATTTCCAGTCTAGAAATTCTAGAAACTGATCATTATAAGCAGTACATTGTTATATGTGGTATCGTTATAAGTGGGTTGCACTGTATAATGCTTTTGCCTTCCTACACGTAAGCGGTCTTAAGTGTCCTCCTGTAATTTTTTTGTCCAAACACAGCCAGGAACAAATTCACCCCCCCCCCCCCCTTAGGCTCACCTTTTTTTAATAAAATCATTGATATACACCAGTTCAAAGTTTAGTTTTTGGTGGTACAGCAAATATTGGGTCAACAAAACAGATCTGGGCAACGTTTCGACCGTGACGTCATATCTCAGCAACCCCCCCCCCCCCCCCCCCCCCCCCTCTTAAGGCCTGACCCATAAATCCGCCCCTGTCCACAGCTGCCTTTTTTCAGTAACAGAATGAAACCCCTCTTGTTGAACATGCTTTAACATGCCAATCATTCTGTTAATATGATAAGATAGTGTATTGCTGGGCTATTTGGTTGATTGACATAGTGAAACAAATAAAGCACAAAAAGGAAAGACAAAGTCGGAGTAGTACCAGTCCTGTGTGTGTTCTGCCGACTTTGTCCCGTCTTCTGTTTTTTTTGTTTTTTTTTAATTCTGTCATTTTGTTAGTGTTTTTTCCCAATAGACGGAGGGTGAGGCACTCGGCATAGCTTTCAAACTCCTGTGGTTCATTTACTGGTCATTTTTAGCCCTCATTTTAATTAGAAATTTGCTTATAAGTGTCAGCACTTTTGAGCATGCATAATGGTGCATTTCAGAATCGTCGGATCGAAACTGCGAAAAGAGGGCACTTTCAGAAGAAGCCGAGGAGCCCGAGCGACCCCGAAAAAAAAAGTGCACTTCAGACGATGAGAGTGAGCCGGAGAGTCCCAAGGCAGAAGTCTCTAGAGAAAACTTTGACACACTCGAGGTGAGCTCTTTTTGTTGTTGTATGAGCGTTAGATCTGCCTAGGCCAGAGTCGAACAAAGTGCTGCCTGCCTGCCATGTGTTCATACTAAAGATATCAAACATTCAATTAGGGAATCTCCTCATATTTTCAAGCAGTGTGGAGACTATGTTGTTATAGATGACAAGTGGTGAACCAATTAATATCTGAGAGAACTAAAGGCTTGATAAGTGAACTTGTCAAGGTCAAGAGATGGCAGAAAGTGACCTTGTGTGCTCTGCTTTTTGTAAACTCGCAGTTTTCCTAGTGCCATCTTTAGCTTTAATTTGTTTATAGGACTATACTTTAGGCCCTTACCTGATGTGAAAACAGGAATTAAGATGGCACCACTCCACCAACGTGCTCGCATTTTTTAATAGAACCAGAGAGTAAGCACAGTGTCGTTCTCATTGCTCAATCCACTCGGGAATTAATTGAGCTCAACATATCTCGAAAAAACGTCTTCATACGACAGTTCTCGCTCTCCGACGGATCCCGAGCTCATAGCTTTATCTTTGGCAGTTGCTCCTGCTAGGCGAGAGTTCTTGTTGCTTAGTGGTGGAATTGTTGTACAGTAGATGAACGCGACAAAATGCTGGGAAGTAAAAATTAAAAGGAAACACCAGGCAAATGAAAACAGAATAATATAAACTATGGGAGCACGTCGCAAAAGCAGAACCACCTTTCGAGCGGAAATTAATCGACCACATGGGATCATTATGGCGCGTGCCATTTCTGGTGCCATAATCGAGTCGCGTGCCACGTGTTTGACACCCCCGTTCTATGCTGTCTTGGTTGGGAATTCTGCTCGCTTTTAATTAATGCAGAATTGTACTCTTGCTGAAGCAAACTTGGATTAAGCCAGGAGGCCTGGATTAAGCCAGGAGGCCTGGATTAAGCCAGGAGGCCTGGGCCAGGGAAGAGAGTTGGCCGGCACGCAAACATCTGCACCTCAAGCTCTTCCGGCCATGGAACGCAACTGTGAAAAAAAGAAACACAAAAAGTATCTCATCGTCTCAACACCTGGGCGCTCCACCTTCTGCTCCAAGTCTTCCTTGAGCACAGGGCAGGAGTACTTTCATAAAACCAATCTTACTGTAACTGTTTCAAAGCGACAGGCGAACCAGGATTAGAGCGTCTCAATTAAAAGTGTAATTCAAAGCCACACTCAAATTCTGTGTGTGACAAATAAAAGTTTGGCTGCCAATTTTATTCGAGAAGAGCCACCGACAACCCCCCTCCCCCTCCCCCTCCCTTCTGCCCGCTGCAGCAAACCTTTGGGGTGAACTCATGGTCCTGCTGGGTGCGTCAGAAGAACACGGAGCTGGAGCGGGGCTCCCAGTCGGGCTCGAGGAAGCTGAAGCTGTTCAAGACGGACCTGCTCAGCCTGACCCCCGAGGAGCTCAACTACTCTCTCTGCCTATTCATCAAGGAGGTGCGCAGGCAGGACGGAGAGCCCTACACCCCATGCAGCGTCTACCTCCAGTGCCTCGGTAGGTGAAAGGGGACACCAGAGAGTTGGCGGGTGCCTCGTAACCCCGTGCTTCCTGGCCCACGGAATGCTCTCCCGGGCAATTATCTAGAACAGCGTAGCTGAACAGACTATAGTCACTGGCAGAGGGAAAATGGCAGAGAGTCTCTTTTGAATGAATTCATAAGAAAAATGTTCCTAAAAAGAAAAAAAAATTGTCAGATACCGTATTTACTCGAATATAAATCGACCACGAGTATAGGTCGATGCCTTTATAATAAACTCGCTGAGAATACAAAAAACCTTTCAGCCTTTCCATTTTGGTGGAGAAGGGAGAGGAGCGGAGCTGTAGCTTCTGTTCTCGGCGGTGGCTCTCCAGGCGAGCAATCTGCTCTTTTTTCGCAAGGGAATCTGAAGCACTCGCGGCAGTGGAACTTTAGGTGATAGCGGCCTCGCAGCAATTGCGGAACCATTCGCTCTGCTGCGCACATTACCGCTCGTTCCGTTCCCACTCTTCTGCCTCAGAAGAAATGTTGCCGCCATCTATGAGCGACAGCAGCAACCAGTTGTCTAGTTGCCGAGGCTGGAAAGGTTGCCGCGATCTATGAGCAACGGCGGCAAACAACTTCCTTCACTTCACTTCACTGTGTTACCTTAAAGACCCCCCATCAGGGGGTATTACATAAGGGGTGGGTCCACATAGATTAGTTTTTGGGTGCCATAAATATTCAAAGAGAGGTATGAGTTGCTACATTGTCCATGAAGGTTGATGGGCAGGTGATGGCAGCGATGTTGTGGGAAAGGCTGTTCCAGTCTGAGGCTGCGCGGGGGAAAAAATGTGACAGTACGGGCGTGTGGGCGTGCCACTTGGAGCGGATGACCAGTGCGTTGAGAAATGCGTGCCGGCGGTATGATATAAGGCATGGAACCAAGCGAAGAAAAATAGAACTTGTGAAACAAAGAAAGGCTGGTGATGCAACGACCAGTAGAGAGGCTAGGCAAGCCTGATTCTGCTTTCAAGGAAGATATGCTGACGCTGTATGAATACGAGGGATGAATGAATCTAGTAGCGCGATTTTGAACTGCTTCAAGTGCGTTTATGAGATATACTTGGTGCGGGCTCCAGATTGCAGATGCATATTCCAGCTTTGACCTGATAAGTGATTTGTAGGCAAGTTATTTCACATGTTGGGGGAAATGACGGAGGCGACGTTTTAAGAATCCCAATGTTTTGTTTGCAGATGAGATAACATTAGTAACATGTGTGCGCCAGGATAGATTGTTGCACAGAGTGACCCCGAGGTATTTATACGACCCTACGATTTCTACGGGAATGTTAGCGATAGCGTAAGGGAAGAGAAGGGGATTGCGGCGGTGACACTCTGGACAGCTACCGCCATCTATGAGCGATTGCAGCAACCAGAGTGTTGTGTCGACCACACGTGTCGACATTTGTTTGGTACCGGACACGATGCTGGGGAAACTAGCCCTTAATAGCTCCGCTGTAAAAAATTCAAATATAGGTTGTCCTCTTTTTCTTTTTTAAAGGACAGAAGAAAGTTGGGGCAAAAGAAAGAAACAAGCATTTATTTATGGCACTCTCGGCTAAATCGCAGTGCGATGCCAAAAACTTAATCATTGTCAGAACTTCCAGACATGTCATTGTCCTCGGCGCAAGCTTCATCAGCTTCGTCGACATCCTCACAAATTCGCAGCAAAACCTCACTGACACCGTTGCAAAATGGCAACAACAAGAAACGAAAGAAGGTGGAGACGGGCAAGGCAACGAAGGTCACAACAAAGACGCGAGCAATGCTGCAAGCCCCTATGAGCCGTTGTGAACAACAACAAGGGAAAGTAACCTCCATATTTTGTTTTGCTGCATGTCCCGGAGGGGGAGGGGGGAGGGTGGGGGCAAGGCAGTGGGGCAAGGTGCGTGTCGATGTCGGCGAAACCTGACACCCGAGGGATAGGTGCGTTAGGTGCGTGTGCAAGCGGTGGCCAGGGCGGGCCTGTTGCTTCTGTTATTTCGGTTGTCTTTGTGCACCAAAAGCAGTGCGGCACTACAGTGACGTCGACTCAGTGGTGACTCGATAGTTCCTTGCACTTGATAGGGTCCCGAAATTTGGTCACGAATGTAGGTCGAAATTTTCTGGTCACGATTATTAGAAAAAAAGGTTCTAATACCCAAGTCTACCCTTAATTTTTTACATTTCCGAAAAAAAAAAAAAGAAAAAAGGTAGACTTATATTTAAATAAATATGGTAATTTATTTGAATTATAGAGGGAGCCCTTTGTCGAATCAGAACCCACATGTCCTAAGAAAGCGCAGGCCAGCCGTTGCTTAAAACGGCCATGAAACGATTTTTTAACGTTTTCCTTCTTAGCTTTCCTCCTCAACTCAAAAATCGCGCTTTATACCAAACAGTTCAAGAAGACGGAAAGGAGGGACTCCTTTCTTTCTCGGACTCTCATTTGTGTTCCTGGACACCGCCATTCTCCTCCTAGAAAATGAGCCCATCTCTCAAAACTTTGACAAAAGTTGCTTTCCCCACCTCGTTCACCCCTAAGCTGACAGTGCTGTGGAAGCTACGTGCTCGTTGGGCCAGCCACACCTTTGCTACGCTCCCTCGCACATACCCACGTGGAGAGAATGAGGTCAGGTGATGAAAGGGAGGCGGCTGATTGGTCCGGCAAGCGCATAGCTTCCACCGCACTGTCAGCTTATGGGGTGAAGGGATAAGTGAGGTCTGGTGTCGTGTGATATGTGTTTGGGCCTGGTGACGCACTTTGGGTACCACGGATGTATTGCAGTGAAAAGGCAAAGAGCTTTTGAAGGGAAGGAAGTATGAAATAGTCCGCTGTGTTTTCAAATTTTCGTACCGAAGATCAGGCTTTTGACTTTTACCTTCTTTCTTTTGGCCCACTAAACGATATGCTATGAGTAAAATCCTAATCTAAATTCATTTATCTCAGCCCAACTTTTGTTTCATATCCCTTTTAAAGCGAATCTGAAGAGTTCTTTGAATTTGAAAATACTGTGAAAGTTTTAACGTAGCAAGCAAAAGCAAATTGTTGTGTGTATGTTTATACAGCCGGAAGTTAGTCTGCCTCAGTGGGCATCTGGTGTCTCAGCTGTAGATGAGCGATTTAGCCAGGGTAGCCTGGGGTCTTAAACGTGCACCGCCCAGTAGTGATACACGACCGCACGCCGGTACAATGCTCATCCATATTGAAACGGACAGGGGTGGGAATTGAACCCAGGATCCCTGGGTTTTAATGTAGGCATCTTAAAAAATTATGCATCTTGAGTTTTCTTTTGATTTTGTTAGTGGGAGCATCGTAATTGCCAATTAAAAGTTTGATGTAGACCCCACCTGCTTGGTGCGCCGAGCGCACGAGAGAATGAAGAAATAAAGGGAACGTGCAAACAAATAAAAGTGATAGCTGTAGCACGTTCGTGCAATGCGGGCAAAACGGCGTTGTCACGCGCCGTAGGGCGGAGGTGCGAAATGCGTCTCCGTCCTCCGCGTGTGCACGGGGCCGTCATAGTTAGCGTCGTGGATGCCATTGACGGCTGCCATGAGTGCTCGTTGATCACTAAAGTGAGCAGGCAAGGAAAGACACTGGATGCTCGGTAAACTAAGTGGGCAAGCTGACCACCAACCTCTTGTTGGTGGTCAGTCTGGGCGGAATGCCGGTTGCAAGCTGCAGAAGCCAGCCGTTCTTTCCTGGGACGGAGTACGGCCTTGGTGCAGCGACACTGTTAGGAATAGTTTGTGGCAGCAACAGTGCAAGCGAAGGTGCATATTTTCCCGGTGTCTTTAAGCGGTGAAGGGACGCGGTAATGGTGACGTTTAGCGATGAGTGGGGAGGGGGTCGCATTAATTTTTTAACAGTCTGGTTGGGGCATGCATGTCAAAAAAGTAATTTTACACGAAAGAATAAATTTTTTAGAGCAATACTGACGGCGCGAGACGCTATTTAGTTGGCAGTCACCCCCTTTCCGCTTGTTTTCTCCCTCAGCATTTCGAGCGCGTGGAGCAAGTGAGGATCGGCTTCTCCTTCATGACCGAGATGGTCATTCCGGAATGACGGACTTAGCATGCAGAATTTCAAATCAATCTCGCCGTCAATATTGCTCTAAAAAAATTTTTCTTTCCGCATAAGATTTATTTTTTGACATGCGTTTCCCAACCTGACTGTTTAAAAAAAAACATTTGTTTTCTTTTCAGGGGCTCTTTAAAGGAGCTGTGCAACGATTTTAACATTGAGAAAGAATTGGCACCTTCTACTTTTGACATTGTTCACCTTGTCACAAATGACAGAAAGCACACCTCCTTTCATCGAAATGTTGCGATTCCGCCGCGTAATCGCGAGGGAAAAATTAGAGTATTCCTCGACCTGCAGCCGCGAGTGGCGGCCATGAGAAACAAGCGGCATGACGTCAATGGGGGTCTTATAGAAAGATAGCAAGTTTTGCGAATACCTGCTCGATAAAAGGTAACTTTTCTATAAATCGTGTCGTTTCAACATAAATATAAATGCGTCAAAAGTCTGGTATCATCGACAAAACTTTTATTATACAGAGTTTTAGTGGCACCATCTACCGTATTTACTCGCAGAATGAACGCACTTTTTTTTCCGCAAAATCGATGCAAGTTGGGGGGGGGGGGGGGGGGGCGTTCATTACGCGAAGTAAAATTTTTGCGTCCGTATTTACTCGCATACAGAACGGACCTTTTATCCTGAAAAATCGAAGTAACTTCTTATCTCTTGCGCGCGGCGGCCGACCCCGTAACCAAACTAAGCTGCGCAAAAAACAAAACTCCTCCTTGTTTTCTTTTTCTCTTGGTCCCTTGTTTTGTTTTTTTTTGCCGCCTTTCGCAAGCTGTTTTGTTTGCTTAGGCAAGGGCTCTCCGCTTATCTTTCTTATTTCCTTGCGCGCGACGCACGACCCCCCCATAACCAAACTGCGCTGTGACAAAAAAAAAGAAAAGCAGCTCCTTTTTCTTAATTTCGTGGTTTTTTTTTTTTTTTTTGCCGCCTTTTGCAAGCTGTTTTGTTAGCTTAGAGGGCTTCTCCGCTACTCTTTCTTACCTCCTTGCGCGCGGCCCCCGTAACCAAACTGCGCTGCGCAAAAAAAAAAAAAAAACTTTTTTTTTTTTTTTCGTTTTGTTGCCGTTTGCAAGCTGCTTCGTTCGCTTAGAGCGCCTCTCCGCTTCTCTTACCTCCTTGCGCGCGGCGGCGCGCGAACCCAAATTCCAAACTGCGCTGTAAAAAAAAAAAAAAAAAAAAAAAAAACTTTTTTTTATGTTTTTTTTTTTCTTGCTTCCGTTGGATCTTTTGCGAATTTTTTTAACGCCTTTTGCAAGGCGTTTTGTTCGCCCACGCTCGCTGCCCGTGCGTTGGCGACCTTGCTGCACCAGGATAGAAGAGTGCGTTCATTTCGCGCGTGTAGGGGGGTCAAAATTTTGACGTCTCAGTTGGAAGTGCGTTTTTTACGCGAGTGAAAAAAAAAAAGTCTAAATTTTGAAAGCTGACTTGGGGGGGTGCGTTCATTACGTGAGCGCGTTCATTGTGCGAGTAAATACGGTATCCTAGGTCCACAAAACCGTCAGCTCTATCTGCTACCGCGAACAGCTGCCAGAAGCCGGAGGGGGACAGGGCCGGACGGGTATGGCCAGACCCGCATGAGACTTTCCTCCTTTCACCATATTGTTTGCACTGCGCCCGCCAGCGGTCGCGAGCGGATGAGTTCTCGCTGCTCACTGATAGCTCTAGAGAGAAAGCTTCACCGCAACCCCGCACAACCCCCATTGACGTCACAGCGCACGTGACTCGGAAGATGGTGAAGGAGTTGAGAGGTGCCGAAAACGTCCATCTTTGTTCATTTTTAAAATAAAAACTAGGACATGCAGGCAAAAGCAGTTTTTTGTTCTTTACTTCAGAAAGGTCGGGACACCAACTCCCAAATTATTTCAGCAAAGCACTGAAACTGTTGCACCGCTCCTTTAAAGTGGAACACTACCCTAGGTAGTCAACTTTTGAACCCTTTTCTTAATATGAATAAAATTTACAGTGTAGACTACCAGTCATGTTAAAAGATGTTATGCAAAGTTTCAGCTCTGTAGATGAATTGTGAAGCAAGTTACCTTGGTTTGTATGGGTAGCATCCCAGCATCTTTTAGTTTTTCTATCTTTGGAAAACTAATTCAACGTCCAACATTTGTTTTTGCCGTATTTGGAGTGCGGCTAAAAATATGTTTTTGCAAAAAGTAATTTATTTTTATAAAAATTCTGTTCTGCAAAGTTGATTAACTTTCTGGCCTTCCATGTGTTGGACAAAACATTAAACTTTAAAAAAATACAATCAAAAGTTAGAAAAAAATTCAATGGCTGCATTTTTTATAATACTCTTCTCAAGAAAAGCAAAGAATGGGCTTTCCCTTTTGTCCCATTATGAAATGATAGACTGACTAAAATAGAACTTATACAGAAAAAAGGGAACAGAAAAAAAAATGTTTGAGGTTTCCACACCTCTGCATTGGCTTTAGGCTGAGAGATCACTAGAACTGTCCAGCAGCATAGGTAGGACTCTCCTCTTGGAGGCGCTTCTGTTCAAAGGCCACCGCTTCCATCTTGCGCCGCCTGTGGGCCACTTTCGACGACTCCAGTGCACTGGCTCAAAACCTGACAAGTCGGTGCTGAGTTGCCTTTTCTGCCTGGGACTTGTGGTAACTTCCGGCCTCCATCTTCATTTCGAAGAGGGCCCTTTCAATGCCCCTTGGTCCTAGGTTGTAGTCTAGAACTGCAAGGGCAACTGTAGTCTCGACTGTCTGGAGAGAAGCAAACTCCATCTTCGGAGCGATCGCCAGCTTTTCCGATTTCCCAGCATTGCTCTTCGGAGCTTTTTTGGTCCGCTCGCTCGTTGCGCCTGGTTGGTTTTTCTATTTTCTTGTAAACGTTTTTTTGTTGTTTTTTTATATTTTTTTTTACTAACTAGGAGAACATAGTGGTGACATGTTTTCACGAAACAAAGGTTTGCGCTCTACGCAGATCGGCGGTGTTCCTAGCGCGTATGCAGGTAACGGACTTCGCGATAGTAAAACATTCTCATGAGCATTTTTTCTCTAAAACAATAAAACTAACTTGAGTTTTGAGTTTAATGTATCTCTTGCACAGCAGCGCTAGATACGCAGAAAAAAAAGAAATGGTTTTTTCCGCTTTTTTTTTACTTTTTGTGCTCACCAGACTTGTACGTAACGCGTTACAAGTAATTGATTACTTGTAATCAATTACAGTTAAGTGTAATTTTGTAACGCTTCAATTACATTTGTCAAGCTGTAACGCTCGGAGTAATTCAATTACTTTTTTCTGTAATCAATTACAAAATCAATTACACAATTACCAATTACATTTTTCATTCCACAATTTTTTTGTCTCACAAAAATCAACATAGTCACTCAGCCATGGAGCAAAAATGATTGACATTTTTTTAACATCTAAAAAAAATAAAACTAGGATTAGTTGGCAAATCCTTTTTTCTTTTGCGCCACGCTCTTCTAGAAGCGCGCCACCAGCCTTGGCTGGGGAGTTCCGGATCTCGTTGCAGATTGCTGATAAAGTCGACGGGAAGCGGGAACTCGCTATTGACTTTTTAGTGGGCTTTGTTCCTTAGGTCGACGCGTCAGCTACACGACAAGGTCCGGGTCTGAAAACAAAAAAGGGAACAATAACCAAACAAAATTGTGTACGCAATATTTTACTGTGTATTTGTGTATTTCTGTCATCGCAATAAGAAGTAACGTGAAAGTAACTTGAGAAGTAATCAATTACTTTGCAGTAATTGTTCAATTACTTCTGGGAGGCAGTAATCAGTAACGGTAATTGGTTACTTTTTTGACTGTAGTAATTGTAATTGTAATCAGTTACTTTTTTTCAGTAACGTGTACCCATCGAGACATGGCCCACCCCACTTTTTTTTTATGAATTTCAGGCGGCAGGGGGGGGAGGGGGATGAATCAAGGTATTACGGTAGTACTTCTCAAATTTTTCTTGGTCGCACACCGAAAGTTAGCTCATTCGTCATTTTCACCCAATTTGCTCTCGCTTTTAAGTGGGCTATCTCTCGGGATATCATGGTAGCTCTATAATATTTTTCCAGTGGCACTTGCTGGTCAGTGTTCATCAGTTTGGCGGTAGCTTTATAGGGCCAACCAACATCGGGAGCCGTGAAGCACGAAATGTGTGGGTCGATCAGTCCGTAACTGCTAAACGATATCTAAGAAAAACAGAGCAACCGGTGCGAGGGTCTAACCTTGGGCACTGGCATGGAAGCCGAGTGTGCTGATGACTGAGCTACAGGCGCAGCACGCAGGAATGGGAGGAGCAGAAGCAGGTGGTGTGAGGAAGTGCATGGAGCGGAGAGGGGGTAAAGGGCAAGAAAAGAGCAGAAACAGGTGGTGTAAAAAGAGCTCGTGGAACGAGGAGTGGAAAGGGCAGTTAAGTGCTCTTTCTTGCTTTTGGTGACCCAGGAGATTCAGCCCAAAGGAATTTTTATTTGGCTGGTGCTGAAGGGAAGTGCTCACAGCACCACAAGAAGGCAGTGGTTTGATGTAATCTGTTGTCATAATCGAACCAGACGCCATGCAAGTCCCAGTGCAAGTGCGTGCAGCCCGCGCCGCAGCACGTTTACTTCTTCCTTCACAACACTTCTTCCCCCCTTACGAGGAGTAGGGAAATATATAATAGTAGAAAAATTTTGCAGAAAACATGCATGGCAAAATGTTTGTTAGAACACAACAACAAAAAAAATATGCGAAAATGATGCACAGCCAAATGTTCATCCACTGCTTAGGGCGAAAACCGCACCACGGGCTTCCGCGCTCGTGTACCTCGACGAACTGGGGTCTGCTGATGTATCACCGTAGTCGAGGCTGTGGTGTCAGCAGCGTCCGGATTGACTGCGAGGTCAGTAGTACCACTGGACTGGGCGGGTTGGTGCATATCATCCCCAGAATTCACAGCTGAATTTGTGCCCACATCTGGGGAGATTTCCGTCGTCGAGGGTGTGGTGTCAGCAGCATTTGTGCCTACAGGAGGCAGGTCGACACTGTGTGTGCATGGACGAGCTGTTGATGGGAGTTCCGCGCTACCAGAAAAACTGGGAGGTCTCGGTGCTACGCGGATGTGATCGTGGTGCCTTGTCCACACTCTGCCATCTGGCAGTTTCACCGTCGATGCAAATCCCTGGCCAGACTCTACAGTAGCCAGCACCCACCTAGGTCCGGGTCGGAAATTCCGAGCAAAGACTGGTGTTCCGGGCGGAATATCCGTGACCCTAGTGTATGGTCCATTTTTGCGCACGTCCTGCTGGAGCTGTTTTAGGTTCACTGTGGTCCGAAGATCGGGTCGCAGCAAGCCCAGCGCAGTCTTGAGCTTCCGACCCATCAAAAGTTCAGCAGGACTACAGCCTGTCACTTCATGCGGCGTCGTCCTGTATGACAGCAGCAGTCTGGCTATTTGCATATGAAGGTCCCCCGATCCGGCCTTCTTCAACTTCTGCTTAATCGTCTGCACAGCTCGCTCGGCCGCTCCATTGGACGCGGGGTGGTATGGGGGCACCAGCACTTGTCTTACGCCATTCTTCCGTAAGAATGTCTTGAATTCTTCGCTCACGAATGCCGGACCATTGTCTGATACAACTACATCCGGCAGCCCCTGAATAGCAAACATCTTCCGCAGACAATCAACTGTCACAGACGTCGAGCATGTGCTTACTGGAAATACCTCGATCCATTTGGAATAAGCGTCGACGGCAATGAACAGGTAGGTGCTTCTCAGGGGTCCAGCAAAGTCTACATGCAGTCGAGACCACGGCCTTTCCGGAAATGGCCATGGCCTCACTGGTACCGATCTTGGCGCTCGCTGATGCTCTTGACAGGTACGGCATGCCTCCACTGCTGCCGTGATGTCCTCATCCAGAGCTGGCCACCATACATGGCTCCGGGCCACTGCTTTCATCTTGGAGACTCCTGGATGACTTTCATGTAGCAACTGGAGCACATCTGCCTGTAAAGACGTGGGGACTACCACTCGACTTCCAAGTAAAATGCAATCACTCTGAACGCTCATCTCTTGAAACCGTGCTTCGTATGGCTTCCACGGATGTCCGCAGGGCGGCCTTTGACCAGTCCACAGTGCTGCTCACAGTTGTGACAAGCACGAATCTCTGCTCGTAGCTGCTGCAACCGTTTGGGCTGACAATACTCTTGGGTAGCATCCTTGGAGCATGAGCACCTCTGGGGGGCACTCGACCTGAAACTCGGTTGTAGGTAAGGGCAGCCAACTCAGTCCGTCTGCGTGAGGAATCTGTCCGCCAGGCCTGTACTTCAAGGTGTAATCATACCCCGACAAGAACAATGCCCAGCGTAAGATACGTGGCGAACATGACTCGGGAATGGGCTTGTCAGCTGCCAACAGCCCAAGGAGTGGTTTATGGTCAGTGGCCGCCTCAAGCGAACGCCCCCAAAGGTACTGCTTGAAACGCGTCACTCCGAATACTGCTTGAAACGCGTCACTCCGAACACCATAGCAAGCGCCTCCTTATCAAGCTGGCTGTAGTTTCGCTCGGCAGCAACCAGGCTCCGCGACACAAATGCGATAGGTCGCTCTTCTCCCGACGCCTCCCTCTGTGCAAGAACCGCACCGAGACCGTACGGAGATGCGTCTGTGACCAGCACAGTTCTCTTCCTTGGGTCGAAATGGGCCAACGTTTCTGCTGATGCCAGCAAGGACTTACTCTGCGAGAAAGCCTCGTCTTGAGATGACGTCCAAGTCCATGGTACGTCCGGAACCAGCAGACGATTCAGCGGGTGCAGTACTGCAGAAAGTCGGGGAATGAACTTGCGATAAAAGTTAATAAGGCCCAGGTAGCTTTGGAGGCTTTTGACGTCCTGCGGTCTTGGAGCCAAGAGGACAGCCTCGACATTCTTGGGGCTGGGGTGCAACCCATTGCGCGTAATGATATGGCCTAAATACTCCACACGCTCCTTCATGAACTCGCACTTAGCTAGCTTCAAGCGAAGGCCTGCCTCCTGAAGGCGCCCGAGGACCCGGCACACATTCTTCCAGTGATCTTCGTCACTTGCGCCGGTCACAAGAATGTCATCGAAATAGACCGCAACGTGCGGCAGATCACCCAGGAGATTGTCCATTTCTCGCTGGAACAAGGCAGGGGCGGACACCACGCCAAACGGAAGCCTTGTAAACATGATCAGGCCTTTCAGAGTGTTGATCGTGACCAATTCTTGTGACTGTGGATCCAGCTGGACTTGTTGATACGCGTCCTTTAGGTCGAGCTTGGTGAACTTCACCCCGTTGGTCAGTTTCGCGAACAGCTCTTCAATCCTAGGAATTGGATAGCTTTCGCTGACCGTCGCTGGACTGATGGTGATCTTGAAGTCGCCACAAAGGCGTACGCGGCCATCTTGCTTGACAACAGGAACTACGGGTGCAGCCCACTGCGACGTCTTGACAGGGCGTATGATGCCTTCGCGGTGCATACGCTGAAGTTCCTCTACTACTCTGTCTCGGAGTGCGAATGGCACTGGTCGTGCTTTAAAAAATTTCGGTCTTGACCCTTCCTTCAGGATGATCTTTGCTGACACACCCTGCATTGTCCCAAGCGTGTCTGAAAAAACTTCGCTGAATTGTTCGACTAGGCTTGTGACGGAACGGACCGCATTCACCCCCTCAGGCTTTGAAATAGTAATCTTGAATGCTTCCATCCAGTCTCTGCCCAGCAATGTCGGACATGTCCCCTTCACCACAAACAAGGGCAGTGTCGACTCAAGTGTTCCCACCTTGGCTGCTGCAGTAATCTTCCCCAGAACCGATGAGAGCTCTCCCGAATAGCTCTTCAGTCTCACTTCGGAGTGTTCTAACGGCGTTCCAGGAAACAGTGCATTGAACTTTTGCTTACCGATGATGGAAACGCTGGCGCCGGTGTCCAGCTCCATAACTAGTGGCACGTCGTTCACGATGGCTTTAATCTGCATGGGCCCGGGTCCCGTTGATCGCAATGACCACATGGCGCACTCGTCTACCTCGGGTTGTGTCTCCTGGAGGTCGTCCATTTGGTGCACAGAGCTAGAGTCCATTCGATTCTTTGAGCCAGTCGGTGCCGCTCTGCAGGCCCTTGCAATGTGCCCCTGACGTCCACACTTGAAACAGGTGCTTGCCCGGTGGCGACACCGGGACGTTTGATGTTTATCTCCACACCGATCACAGCCACGCTCGACTGCGTTAGCCGCATTCCGTCTGGGAAGTTCCACAAAGTTGGCTCAGGCTGAGGACAGAGGGTGTGGGCGTCTTTCCTTGCGGCTTCCATTGCAATGACCAGTTGCTTTGCAGACTCAAGGTTCAGGTCTGACGATTCCAATAACCGTGTCTGCATTCCCGTGTCGTTGATACCGGACACTATCTGGTCCCTCATCATGCGGTCGCGCGTGGTGCCGAAGTTGCAGTCATCTACCAACTTGTTTAGCGCCGCTACATAGTCACTGACAGCCTCACCTTCGTGCCGTCGCCTTGAGAAGAATTTGAAGCTTGCAACAACTTCCGATACCCTGGGCTTGAAATGGGCATTGAGAGCTGCGAAGATTTCGGTGAGCGTCGCCTCCCCTGGTTTCGTTGGCGCGAGCAGACTTCGTAACAGTGAGTATGTTGCTGTCCCGCAGCTTGTCAGAAATGCGGCCGATTTCTTTTCCTCAGCAACATCGTTGGCCAGGAAGTACAGGAGAACACGCTCCTGGTATTCCGCAAACTCAGTTGTACTTGCATCAAACGCTTCCAGCTTCCCGAAGGCCGGCATCTTGTCACGTACCTCTCCTCTATATCTTCGTCGCGGCACTGCGTCAATATATTAAGGTTTATCTCTCGTCGCCAGTTGTCATAATCGAACCAGACGCCATGCAAGTCCCAGTGCAAGTGCGTGCAGCCCGCGCCGCAGCACGTTTACTTCTTCCTTCACAACATCTGTTTTCATACAAAACCCTGTCCTAGGCACCACCTGAACTAAGAGCACCACCCACCCAAGGCACTGAAAGACTAAGGGTCTTCGTTGCCGAGGCACCATTCGAACTAGGAGCACTGCCCACCCTATAGAGTTACCGCATTTAAACCAGGGTGTCGAACCGGAACCGAACCGGTATTTTTTCCGGAACTGAACCCGAACCCGAACCGTTATATTGTTATTGCGATGAACCCGAACCGAAACTGAACCGGAAAAAAATAACGGTTACCGGCTCATGTCAAAACGGTTCGGCCACGCGCTGTTGATAATGAATGTGCTATCAATGCCATTTGTTTTTTAAGAGCCGTCAACTGACACACACCTCGCTTACATATTTTTCTTCTCCACTCACTCTTAGGGATATAAACGCTGCATCCATGAATCTTGACATAGGAACCAGTATTGCGCTGGTCGCGGCTTGCACGGAAAAAAAAAAATTGGAAAGCTATGCAAAAAAAAAAAAATCGCGTCACGGGATTTCTTTTTCCTACAATCTCGTAAATCCTAAATGCTGCTGTGTGCTCATTTCCTAACACGTTTCTAGAACGCGCGAGTTCTTGAAGCTTGCTTCCATCGGAATGAGAAAAGAAAAGGCTGTGGAGTTTGATAATAATGCATCCGGTTTCGTTTAGACACTTAGAAGCTAACATATTTGTGAGACAGCGAACTCTTTTATTTTAATATTTATCCTATTACGACCTTCTGGCGTTGCGTTCGGTGAAGTGTTTTTCATATTCCGTATCTTCTTTAATGAAAACTTCTTTAAGGGTCTAATTTGAGTTACCGAAGGCTAGTTCAAATAAAGAAAGCTGTATTTTCTCCCCACTGTTCCTTCAATTGCTTACACGCCGAGGTGGAGGGATAGTTAGCGAGTTCTACTTGTAAGTGGGTTTGTAAGGAGGTCGCGGATTTTACAGCTACTGCGTCGGACCCAATTAGATGAAGTCCGAATGCGTTAACGTCGGTGAGGTAACCTTTGAGCGCACATAAAGAAACCATTCCTGGTAGAAATCCCTGAGCCTTACACTACGATGTATCCCGTTTCGTATGTGCTGATTTCAGATGTTTTATTTGTAATTTATTTTAATGTTGCAATTTGTCATTTATAATTTCCGAACCGGTTCGCGAATTGGTTCAGCGCCCCGAACCGGTTCGCGGATCGAATTAATCTAACCGGAACTGAACCGGAACAAAATAAATTTACCTGAACCTGAACCGTAACCGAACCTGTATTTTTTTCGGTTCGACACACTGATTTAAACACATATTTTTTTTTCAGATTGGCCCGTGTGATGCAATGCTACTGATAGCAAGATGTCAGTAGCTGTCTTTGGTTGATGGGCTTTTTACTTTTCTGCAGGAATCCAGCAGTTCTTGTTTGAAAATGGACGGCACGACAACATCTTCAGCGATCCCCAGTATGAGATGTTCTCTGGCTGCCTGAATGACGTCTTGCAGAAGGCGCATGATTCCAGTGCAGATTGTAAGTGCTGGTCTTTAGGAAGGATGTACTCTAGGCAACCCTATTAGCACGAGCACAACATTAATGCTTTTTCACATTGGTCTTTGAAGGTATATTAGTAGGCACCAAATTTCAGCTCATAGTTTTGTGTCCCACGTGAATACTTCCCACCACACCAGCAGTCTTAATGACAACCTTTCAAACCTAAGAAAAAAACAAAAGGCATTTGCGTATTTCCACTAATAGTGTCGCGCTGTATGTGCTTAGGTTAGAGGTTTTTGAAGACTAATTCTGATGGAGCTGTGTTTGGCATTTTATCAAGAGGGCTAAGTCAACTTTTGATATACCCTCTTCAGGGTCCTGTTATTTTTATATGTTTGAAGCAAATTGCAGTAGAACCTAAACACATTTTTCAGCAGTCTGTGGCTGAACAATCGGAAAAATTGAGAACGCAAAAAACCAGCAAGTCGTCGTCAATGCTAACTTGGTCACAGTCTGTATGGTTTAACAATTTCTTGACAATTTGAGAGACCCACTCGAAATGTATTGCTGGCGGGGGTCACTGCATGCTCATCCGGCAGTCATGTCATTATGAAAAGAAGAAATATGTGCGACATAAATGCACCAATTTATTTTGAGTGCATTATTGTGTGTCTCAGTCCCTAGCAGTATCAAGACTGTGTCTGGTGCCAGCCACCTTCTCAGTCACATGCTCCGGTGTTATTCTCCGTCCGTGACCGAGATGAACTGAAAGGGGCCGGGCAATGATACTGGATAGGAATCTCTTTCACTTTATAGAAGCTTGCTGGATCGAGTAGCACCCAAGCATACTAGTATGCAATGCCACCGACTGAAAAGCTTCTTTGTCTCCCCATAATTTCAAGGTCAAAAGCAGACACTTTCTTTCAGTCTCTACTTACCAAGATTTGACTATAAAGTTGTGGAGATCGTATCATTGGCGTTCTGAACTACGCTATTCCTAGGATGTCGTCAGCAAGCTTCGCGATCCCCGCAGCTACAATATTTAAATGCAACTCGTACAGTCGGCACAGGCACTCACGAGCATTCAATTTGGGCTCGTGACATTCAATACCTCTACGTTCATTTGGGCAGTTTCCCCTAGCCCGAGCGCTTTTGTGACGAGAATAATCTAACCTTAGTAATATGTGGAACTGGGTGCGTGCCCTGTGCTTAGCATACCCCAGTGCGTGGCTACGATAAACATTGGCGGCACATAATCGGCTCCAGATCACTTGGCCGCTTGCTCTGGCTGTGATTTAAGGGAATGAATGCTACTAATTTTTTCTTTCATTTTTACCGTGACAACCATTACACGGAGAAAAAAAAAGCCAACCCATGTTTTATAGGTTATGAATGTCGAGGAATAATCCAAAGCAGCATTTACCGGAAGTACAAAACGCGGTACAGCCGTTCATTTGGCGTTGCCCTCTTCCCGCACAGCAAATGAGCGCATCAGCGAAGCGGTCCTGTGGGATGCGAAGCAGCTCGGTGCCCACTCGCCCCTCGTGCTGCTGAACACGCTCATGTACTTCAACATCAGGGACTTCCACCTGCACACTGTGGAAGACCACCTGAAGCTCTCCTTTACCAATGTGACGAAGCAGTGGCAGAAGGGCCCCAAGGCACAGTCCACCAGGATCCTTAGGTGGACACCCGATCCCGAAGGTTCGCCCATTACTTCTTTACCTCACTCGCTGTATTCTTTCATGCACCGTCTGTAGACCGAGGATTCTCAAACTGGGTTTTTTGGAAGCGAGGGGTTCTCCAAGCTCTGAAGTTTCTTTGCTTATTTTAAAGAGATTGTCCAGTTCAAGCACTGTTTCGGGAGATCTGAGCCACCCCAATGATGTGCAACTATGTGTCAAACATTATTATGTATATTACTGTGTATGAAGTCTGCGGGCTCCTGCACTGCCTCAATGCCAACACCAGAGGGGGTCTCGTGCCTGTCATTCCAGGCGGACAGGAGTTCCTCGAGATGTCTGAGAACTCCCTCTGTAGACAGTTTCGACCTGTCTACCATCCAGCAGAGCATGCAGACAGCTTATCATTGGGACTAGTAAGAGCCTAGTGAACTACAAAGCAGCAACAGTGCATAAGAGACTCATCTGCACTGCAATGCCATACTCGGGGACAACTTTCTGCGGCAATGGAGTCCAAAGCTGGAGAGCCAAAGCATGCCGTTTACTGCCCAGCTTAGTATAGTTTGACCAAAATAATTAGCTGGGTGTAACTTGACCAATTTAAAGTATATATCAAAATGTTCTTTTTAGCTTTGATTTCATAACGTTACTAGTATATCAGCCAAGCTCTGTCAAACTTGTATACCATTTCTTTTTTAGTTCTTTCGACTTTTCTTGTTTTAGGCTCGCTGCAAGTTTTTTAGTTCCCCACCAAAAACAAAGATGGCGTCTTTATCGTGTGTGTCATGGGAATCATCGGCGTGGTGTATCGTTGACACCTTCTGCGAGCTCGCCCCTTTGCTCGCCCCATAGGATTTTCATGAAGTTTGGTAACCAAGAGTTGTCAAAACAAACTAAGCGAGTGGTGTGCAACGTGTACGCACAAGTGAAGCAGAGGGAACGGGGCTACACTATTGTTTTCTTATACCAGTTGGTTAGCGGCGTAAGCTAGCAGGGGTTGGGATTGAGCCCAGGATCCCTGGGTTCTGCGGTGCGAGCTTTCGCTATTCGCGACTCCATCTAAACAAACGGCACACAGCGTTTCTATATTCAAACCTGCCCAGTGAGAGTCTCGCACTAATATATTCTCATGCAACGAGAATGTTGGTCACGTGGTGGCGAAAAAAACAACCCTGTTAGAGAGGACCTGAAAGTGAGGGTTTGGAGTCGGGGATACGTGTTCCGAGCTATGGTGAGCCACTGACTCCCCCCTTTTAGGGCCAGCAGTAACTGAACGCGATCCAAATGGAATTGGACTTCGTGCTATTTCGATATATCGTGCCCGTGCTATGATTTTTCACCACCAGGAGAGCTTACCTATCAATGACCTCAAAACCCCGTAATGCTTTTGAATTTCATGTCATTTCTTAAATTGATGCTACATATCTGCGTCGGTTGCAAGACAAACAAAATTCAAGAAGATTGACCACGGTGTAATTTACCTTATAAGACGGTCAAATGCTTCGGTTAAAGCTTTGGCTTGCGTTTAACAACGGAAGAAACATTGGGAAAGAGATGCGGATATGCCTGCATGCTTGGCAATCGCGATTCAACACCCTCAACTGCAATCCTTATACGAAAAGGATAACTGGAGCAATTGTATGGTTGTCACGCCAAAACCCAAACTGAAATCGAAACCAGAAGATCCAGAACTACTTGGCACGATAACACAGAGCCTTTAGCTCTGCCTGCCTCCCTCTTTCCCTTGCTTTCTCTTCATTGCCACGGAAAGTTGACTCCGAGTATAGGCAGGATATTTCACTAGCCCGGAGTCCAGCACAGATCAGTTCTAGGAACAAATGTTGCCTGAGCTTTATCATTTGCTAGGCTGTTTCTGTAGGTTGCAATAATTCACTCTCCACACACACTGCAAGGAAATGAAGGTGTGAGCATTGTTCACAAATAGTGTGTTTTAAATACAGCACAACCTTAAGTTCTCTCGTCTTTTCTTCTTTTTTTCTTTTGCGACGAAATGGGATTTGCTTTTTGCCTGGGCTTTTGTGAATCGTTTGTTGTTTGCTTGCAATTGCAGGCGAGGAACAAGGCCGCAAGTTTATGGACCAGCAGGAGAATGTAGAGGACCCGCTCAGGTGTCCTGTCAAACTCTACGAGTTCTATGTTTCGAAATGGTAAGATGACTGGACCGTCTTGTGAGTTTTGCCAGTTTTTTTCCGTGCTCCTTAGATTTGCTCTATCAAGCAGCCTGCCTGGTGATGTCAAATCCTCACACTTGCAAAGCATTATTTGGTGCTAATAATACTCCTAAATTTTGGCAATCTATTAAACTTGTAGAATTCTTTGGATTTATTTTTTGCAGCTTTGTGATGTATGTAGGCTCACCTGTTTTTCACCAAACAAGCTGTCCATTAATAATATATTACCTTTTCTGAGCTTTCCTCAGTGGGTCTCGATATATAGATTGTTAGGTAACTCCTTGTACGATTTATTTGTGACCCTGATTATTCTCTTGGCAGCGTCTTCCATTGTTATTAGTGTCCCCACAAAGTTTTTCAGAGGTGGGCAAATTGTTCAAACATTTGTCCTTTATAGCACAGTCACCGTCCGATTTTTTGGACCTGACAAGAGTCGTGTGAAAGTCAGAATAATCGTGTGGCCCAAAGAAATTACTTTGGCCCAAATATCAACCTTCCGTGCAACGATTCCACTCAGTATCGGCCACCTTCTCCTTGTTTTATGATGAAAGGTTTTTTTTTCACCTCTCTCACCTCTTTGCATTTGCTCTGGGTACTCTGCTAACCAAGGTACTACAATGAAAGCTCGTTAATTCACAACTCATTAACTCTAACTTTTGGATAATTCAAACCAATTGCCATGGTCTGGTCATGTTGCATAGAGGTACATGCGCAAAACAACCCATTAATTTTCGCTCAAATCGTTTCCGGCACCGATAATTCAAACCATGCGCCGCCATGCGGGGAGGTTTCCCAGTCAAGCAGTGGGTGGCGCGGTGGGAGCCACGTTGCCAGAAATGTGAGAGCGTTGCCGGTATCCACTGTGGGCCAATAGGAATGCGTACACGGATATTTGGAGCAACGTCGCCGGGAGTTCAAGTGGGTTTCTTTAGTGCTTTTCTGAAGCCTCCAGCCTCCCTTTGTTCTCCTTCTCCGCTTCACTAGTTCTGCTTCCTTGCTTCGTTGAGTTGGGCCCAATCTGTTGAGCTGTTGCCACCGTTGCACGATTGCCAACCGTTTCATTTGTTCTTGTGACTTGGCTGGTGGCAATAGCCGTAGGACCGCGCCGTGCACGTTGAGACCAGGATGTCGTCATCGGGTGCACTGGCCCCCCCGAGGAAAGTATCGTGCCAAAATGCTTAGAGAGAAAGTGGAGATTTTGCATGAAGTAGACGCAGGAAAAGCGAGCATCAAGATTGCCAAGAAGCCCGAGATCCCGAGGAGCACGTCGTCTACATGCATCCGCAACAAGAGAGCAATCGAGGATGCCTACGAAGCTGAAGTTTTTGTCCACGACTGAAAAGTACTTCGCTCTGCCAAACACCTGGATTTGGAAGAGGCACTTATCACCAAGGTTAAAGACATAAGAAGCCAAGATCTTCCTCTCAGCGGCCCCATCATCATGGTAAAGACAGCCGAGTTCGCACTCCATTTGAAACACCACGATTTCGCCGCGTCATCGCTTCCACCAGAGGCACGACCTCATCTTCCATACCATGTCTGTTGAAGGTAAAGATGCGATCATGAAAACTTGCGCAATATGGCGAAATGGAGCCCTGCAGGGCTACCTGGATAGCTACACGGCGTGCGATATCTCGCAAATGAGACCGCTTCATTTTTTAAGTTTTTACTGGACAAAACAATCACGTACAAAGGAGACAACTGCACAGACAGGAAGCGAAGTAAAGAGCGTGTCTCTGTCTTGGTCGCGGCAAACATAACTGGAACAGAGAAGCTTCCCCTGCTCTTAATGGGAAGGTCAATAAAGCCTCGGTGTTTCAAGCCAGCTGTTGGCAGTGTGCAAGTGTTTCAAGAACACTTGCACACTGCCAACAGACTACAAAGCCAACAGAAAGGCGAGGATGACTGGCGAGGTGTTCAGAAAGTAGCTTAGCAAGCTGGACAGAAAGTCCGAATTGAGCAACCGACAGGTCCCGCTCATTGTAGACAACTGCTTAGCGCACAAGGTCAGCATGGAGCTGAAGGTGATTAAACTAGTGTTTCTTCCACCAAACATGACTGCAGCACTCCAGCCTATGGACCAGGGTGTGATCAAGAATATCAAGTCCTACAGACATCACGTGCTGAAACGAATGATTCTTTGCGCAGCGAAAGGGAACCAGACTTATAACGTGACGCTCCTCAGCACCATGCACATGCTGGTCTGTGCACGAGATTTCCCCACCACAACGATTGCTAACTGTTTCCATCACTGGTTTCAGTGTCTTGGGTGCAGAGGTGACTGACGGCGACACCGGAGAGCTTAAAGTTGTTGCTGAGGGCATACGTGATCTGCTGCAGGACGCGAGTTTTGAATGATTACATCGATGCAGACGGTAGCACGGTGGTATGTGGCGCTATGACAGATAAAAACATCATTGCTCAAGTAGTTGGCAAACTCGCCGCGGAAGTGGAGGACGATGTCGACGAGGAGAAGGAGGAAGTGGAGGAAACTCCGATTCAGCCATCCGCACCGGATGTCATGGATGCACTGAACGTTGCATGTCCTTCAGCTTTGAAGAAAGCGAAGAAGATGCCTCGTGCTTGGTTCATTCCTTCGAACATAAGCTGATGATCAAAACTTTGCAAGAAAAAAAGCAGATGATGATTACTGTGGATAATGAAGGTTTGTTGTTCCAAGTGTTTCCTGTTCAAAAACAACCTTTTTTTTTTATTTAGTAGTTTGAATTTTGTTTAATTTAAAAATTTTTAGCATCTCCGTGCAATCCGAATTAACGAGCTTTTACTGCAGGCCAGTTGGCAGAAAAAACTTGCATTAAAGGGCCACTAAAAAAAAGGGGAAAAAAAATTTTTTTTTTTTTTAAGCAGTCGAGTTGGGACACACTGTTAAAAAATAAATTTTATGCGAAAACAAAATATGTTTTGAGCAATATTGATTGTCTGAGGCGCGATTTAGTCGGAGCCACCTCCTCTTTACTTGTTTTCTCTCTGCATTTTGTGCGCGTGGAGGAGAGGTGAATTGGCTTGGCCATCACATTGAGGTGGAGAGAGTATGACCATCTCGTTGAGGTGAAGAGAGTGTATGACCATTTCCTGACTTCATAAACTTTGTGCGCAGAATTTAAATAAATCTCACGCCATCAATATTCAAACAAATTTCAAATTTGTTTGAAATTTTTTATTTTTTAAATTGAAGTTTTTGGTTTTAGAAACCAATTATACACTCTTGCACTAAATTATATAACCAAATAGTTTCATTCATATAAAATATTTTCAACACATGTGAGGCAGTAAGAAGGTAAAGGAGTTCAATGTTTAAGGGGGGACACTACCCAGAAAAAACAATTTCTGCAAAAAAAAGTTGATTTTGAAAAATGTCATATTTACATCCACCAACATCTAGAGAGTATTCCCAGATAGTTTCATTAGTTTACACTGCATAGTTGATTTTTTATAGATTATTTTCGGTCCACCAATGCTAAAGAAAAGGTAGAGGTTGGAGCACTTTGAACGCATTTTTCCCCATTCCACTTTTTGGCATAAATTTCATTTTAGGAAAACTATCGTTTTGTTATTACGCAACTTGGATTCATTTTTATGAATTTTTCTGGGGTGAAATTTTAAGGGGAAGATAACTATGAGCTTGTATTTTTTATTTTTGTCTATTTTCATGCTCAAAAACTAAAAGTTTGGACAAAGGATGGAAATTTAAAAAACTGTATTTGTGTTTATGTGGCTTTTTTGTCATGAAAGATGGTACAATATAGAAATATAGCTCCATAGTTATCTGCTCTGAACTGTCCTAATGCAATGTAACACATGAAAACGACAAATTTATAAGTAATTTCAAAACGATAGTTTTCCTACGCAGACACGCCCACTTTCGTCTTTGAACGTTTGCAATTTTTTTTGTACTTCACTTAGGTTAACAAAAATTGGCAGAAATGTTCTCAACATCAACAGAAACAAGCCCTGTAAATATAATTTAAATCAGACAAGTGGTTCAAAAATTTACTTTTTTGGGTAGTGTCCCCCCTTAAATGCATTTTTCTCTGTTCCCCTCTTTGCTGCAAATTTCATTCGATTTTTTTGTTGGAAGATAAAAGTATTCTGTTACCACAGTCAAGATGTTCCTAAACTGAAATTTGCTGGGAATTGGGCTATCTGCATTATTTTGTTTTAAATTGAACTTCTCATTGAGAAAAAACTGTTTTCAAAAATTGACATATGACATATACGCATCTTATATTTTGAGGTGATAACTCTTCCTGAAATATTTACATTTGAGTTATAAAAACTAAATAGCCCAAAGCCCCATGAGGTGATAACTCTTCCTGAAATATTTACATTTGAGTTATTAAACTAGATAGCCTAAAGTCCCACATATCCCGCTTTATACTCAAGTAGTCGAAAGGGTGCTTAATGGCTTCGTTTGCATATCATAAATTTCTTAACGAAGAGCGACACATCTTATGCAGGAATGTAAAATTGTTTTAGAGAGCTGAACGTTTGCACGATACACCTCCATCTGATGTTAAATCTCCCTTGTAAATTTTGTTCCGATCACTTGAGTAATTCAGAAGTTAAATCTCTAGCCAGTGTCCCCCGTTAAAGAAAACAAAAGGATTAAGGAATGGTGAAAGAGGGACGCTCATTTATGAGCCCCGGGCTCAGCCCAGCTTCTCTATTGTGAGAATGTGATGTCGGCGCTACAAGTCAAGACTAAAACAGCGGCAACTTAATTTGTGGCAGCAGTGGACCGCCAAACTAAGCCCATACCTGCCAACTCTTCCGAATTTTTCGTAAAATATACTAATCAGGACTAATTTTACGATTTTACAAATATTGCTTCAAATTTTACAAAAAAAAATTATAATTTTTTTTTTTTTATCTTTTTTTTTTTTTTAATTGTTGCTGGTGGTATTTTGAACCGCCACAAGAAGGCGTTAGGTAGCGTCCATGGCAGCATTGTGGTTTTTACTATTCGTCTATCCGGTGGCCACGGATCCAAAACCAATCCAAAGCCCACTGTGTTCGATTGTTTGTGTGTTCGGCAGCGCACGTTGGTTCAGCATGCTCAGGCGTGTTTCGGCCAGTTTCGAGGCGAGCAATGCGGCGTCTGTGTGTGTCTGTTGCACGTGTAATCGTAGCATTCCCCTGGTCACGGTGGCTTCGCGGCACAATGGCAAACTCGAAACCTCAAATATGTGTTCCTGAAGTCCTACATGTCGGAACTCCGGTGCTTCGTGCCGACCAAAAATTGAGAGAAGTTTGGATTCTTTAGCACGTGCACATGTGATGTAAGTCTTTCACACGGTGGCGAGGCTGACATTAAGCTGCACATCGCTTTGCGTAAACACTTCCCCCCCGCCCGCCCGTTCGCGCGCGGTTGTGGGAGTTTTACGAATTTGAAAGTCCGCAGGTTGGCAGGTATGCAAGCCCTGATAGTCAAGCAACAAGCCAAACAGCTTGCAAAACTTCAGTCACTATTATGCACTGTAACCCCACGAGTCGAGCGACGACCCCGCAAGGACGTCCGAACAACGGAGCACGTCCAAAACGTCAGTCGGCAACTGTGGTAACCAAGTTGACCGAACCATTTGCGAGCAATCAATGAATTTTTACTGGCTCGAAGTTCGTGCAGCAAAGTGAGCCTTTACGCCCGGACATTTTTCTTTGTTGCACGATGGTACAACGGCGTGGAAGTATTTCGAGGTTTTTTTGTGTCGGGAGTTGAGACGGCATCCGGTTTGTCTGCTCGCAGCCCAGACTTGACCAAGTGTCGGCCGGACGTGTACTACATGACCCCCGATCGGCAGTGCCTCCCCGACAGCCCGACGTGGTACTCGTCGCTGCCCGTGGGCAAAGACACCATGGCCAAGATGCTGACGCGGTTCAGCATGGTCAGGGAACTGCCAGACCTGGCCCGCACGCTCTTCCCGCACAGCTGATGCGCCGTTTTTACATTATCATTCCGCAATCCCCAGTCTGGTCATTTTCCAGCCGGGTTTGTACTCTCCCCCTCTGTCACTCGTGTCGCGCACCGCAGTCGCATTGCCCGTACGGGAATAAACTCTCGTAGAGAAGGGACTCCAACAGCATGTGGTACATTCATTTAGTGCATTTCTTTCCCTCGTGCATGTGTTAGAAGAATTTTGATGGGCCCGCGTGAGAGACGATGGTTCTGCTCTCGTTGAGTTGTTGGCTATGTCTGCAAAGCGATTGTTGGAACACCTGTAAAGATGTGTTGCCCCCTGAGGATCTATAACATCTAATATCACTTTTTTTTTTTTCTGGATATTGCATTAAAATTGTGTCTATCTGCCAATCATGTTGTATGGTTAAATGTTTTGTTGAGCCGATAGAAGTTTTTGAACCGTATCGTCTTCCATCTTTTTTATATCTCACTCAACCGACATTCTACAAGCTATGTTCAGTTGAAGTAATTTGATGGTGTCTTTAAACTTAAAAAATTCCTCTTCGAAAAGCACATTTTGATCGAGGAGATATGTCTAGAGTATTTGGTGGAACCAAAGTGCTGTGCTGGCGGGTAACCAAACTGGAAAGGTTTCTCATGAGTCACGACATCTGGTGGTGCTGGATTGCGTTATTATATTTCGCTGTTTACCTGTTGCTCCTGTAGGAGCTAAACCGACCGTTTTATATGGTTACTCCTTCAGTTCCTGAATATGTAGCCAGACCGTGTCATTGTGAAAATTCTGTTCATTTTCACTGAAAGATAGGTGCACAGAAACAAATAAAAGTTCCACTTCTCAATGTATCGATTTCACTTCCTTCACCGTGTCCTTTGACATTCATATACTCTAGCTCTTTAATACTTCACTGGCTGGAAAACGAAATTCTGAGTATGTTGTGGCTAGAGCTTAGAAAGTGTTTTCCAGTGCTACGCACGTGCTGGACTTGCACATATAATGGTCACGGAGCCTTTAAAACCTGAAGGCGTCCGAGTCTGGACACTGGAGACCTCGAGGCAAGCCGCCATTTTATGATCCGATCTATGGGCTTTGTGCAACTTCCATTACTGCACTTCGAAAATATTTGTGGAGCAAGCGTGGATGGCGCAAAAAACCCTGTGGGAAAAATCTTGTTCTAGTTTTACAAGTTGCGACAAGCTTTAAAGGGGCCCTGCAATGACTTTTTGACTGGTTTTTAATTTGCACTGAACCTGAGCGTACTGAACGTACTAACTTAATCCAACTTTTCCTTTCTCAAATTTCGCTTTATTTTGAAAGTTATAGGCAAATTAGAATTACAAAAACAAGCAAAAAATAACCTCCTTCGTGACGTCGTAGGTCCTGGATTGAGTGGCCTTGAACTAGAGGAGGAGTAGTGAGCTCATCGAGCGCACACGGCTGCTGCACTCCGTGTCGACGGCTCGAGAGGGCGCCACTAAAGCACGTGTTGCATAGGCTGTATAAAGCGGGTGGCCAGGGCAGCTCGCATTGCATTTGCTGCGCGACTAAACACTAATTCGGCATAACACTTCATTGGCCACAAACGACAGCAAACACGGGGTAAAGATCAGTTCAGAACGGGAGCCACTTCGCGCTGACGCACCGCCAAATGGCCAAATCGCCAGCAGGGCCCGCGCCGAAGGCCTTCGGAACCGGTCGGATTCTTGAGCCGGTATACGACCACAGCGCCGCCGCGTACATCCGGGACCTTTCTACGCTCCTCGTTCGTCGTAGCCTCATCCCACTAGCCTTTTCTAGTATGCGCCGTTTTTTTTTCGCCGCTTGGTGGCGGGTATGTCGACGGGTCATTTCTCGCTTCCGTACTTTCTAAACTGCATTTGTTTATTTTCTGATCTAAAATAGTGAACAAAAACTACTTTCATACATAATTGAAACGGTTCGCGACACTTATATATGTATCTCGACTAAAAAAAAAACTCTTAGCGGCTTTGACCAGTGGCAAGCCCAGGACCAACGACGTTACATTTTGCGCGCTTTCGGTACCGCAGGTCGCCCTCGTCGGTGAAGGAGGTTTCCGTGTCGTCTGGTTAAAATATGACGCACTGATATTTAATTACCCTCTCCGTGCCCGCTGGCTTGCCCGAACCCCAAGAGACGTGGAAACCGCAAAAAAGGTAGACGCTTAAATATGATTGCAGGGCCCCTTTAAGGTACCAACTGGCATCATGATGCACGTTCTGGGAAGAAGATTAAGACGTTGCAGCGCAATGAATTTGAAGATGCTGTGTTCTTTGCCGCTGCTTAAAGTATGCCGTGTGTCCTGTTTGCGGCTTCAAAGTACCAATTGCCGTCAAAATATACTATTCCATTAAGCTGTCAACACACCATCCAACGAGGCAAAGGTGGGGGAGGATCTCTTGTGCAAGTGGCATGTGTGCACATTTGGGGGAGTGTGCAGGGGGCACACCACAAAACACCGTGTGCATCTTTTTTTTTTTTTTTTTTCTTGAGTTGCCTCGCATCAACCATTTTGCTGCATTTTAGGTGTAATGATAAACATAACATGGCCTTTGCAGTGATGTGATTGCTGCACCAAAGGGCTTTCCTACCCTGCTAGATCCTACTACATTTAGCCCAAGTGTGAGGAACTTGCACCAACATTGTGCTAAAACTTGATTTCACTTTATTAATGCTGAGCATGTAATGGCTCGGGCCACGCTACGTGTCCGAAACGTTATGGTAGGCTTGCGCAAATTTTCAGAAATTTCAAGTTTAGCTTCAAATAAAGTACTATCCTATTTGATCTCTGTCAGTGTCTAAACACTGTCAGAACTAGGAATTTTCACGATATATGTTCCTAGTCTGCTCTGGCGTGCAAGTTATCTTTGTTGAGTGTGCTTCTCACCGTGCTTTTGTGTAGTGCAGTGAAGCGGCAACCGCGAAGCAAGCATAGCAGTTTTGATTACCTTGTTTTGCCTCAGTGCATCTGAGTGCTAGGGAAAGCATTCCCCCAGAGCAGGAAAATAAAACACGCAAGCGTCGTGTGTATTAAAAGAGGAAACTTCGTGAGTGTTAATGTAGCTGCTCTTAGCTGCAGTAATAATCTATTAATTAAACTGCAGCTAATATTTGTGATAGACAGCAGTATTCTGGCGATATCTTTTTCAAATTCGAGACCTATTCAGGGCACTCACAAGAAAATTTATATAAATTGCTAAGTAGGTTTTCTTTTTATCTGAACTTTGCTGTTTAGTTGTCACCTTTATATATGTTTTGTTGGTTCAAGGTACAGCCAATAGAAAAAATTAAAACTAAATTAGGTGAAGCAGTAGAAGTAAGCTTGGGAATAACCTTAACGACTGGCTAGATTGTTTTAAGAAGGCATACCTATCTTTCACATGCCGATCTCTGTTGTTACGAGGTTCTACATACAAAATGTATTTCATTTTCATAATTTAGGGACAAAAGATTTTGTTTGAATTTGAATTAAAAAATTGTTTTATTACAACCTTTAGAACTTGAATGAAACATCAGTTTGTGTGCTCAAGAGTATTCTAACATTATTTTAGTGGAATATACCATTTGGTTTACATTTTATTTCGTACCTGAAATGACCATTAACAGCAGTTCATACTGTCCTTCATCGATCAGCATCTTGTCGTCATGCCTAGTGCTTATATGTGTAACTAAACAGCTAGTTCTGTGTTTGAGAAATTCAAACCTGCCCTTGCACAAAATTGGGAAGGCAAAGCATGCACGTTTCTTAGATAGGCCAATACACGAATCTTCACACATAATATTCACAGTGATATAAATAAAAATGAAGTGCGTGCTTTTGCTCCAAAAATACTTTTTGTTGCTCCGTAATGGACCTTTGGCTGCTCGAATAGGTGCTATAAAATCACGGGTCAAACGCATCACTGCCTTTGCAAAAATCACTCCGTCCATATCTGGGAATCGAACCAGAAAACTCTCGGTCAGTGGTCTGATCCTCTACACCTCTGCTACTGCAGCTTTTTTTTTTTTTTTTTTTTTTTTACAGCGGAGCTGTTAAGGGCTAGTTTCCCCAGTTTCGTGTCTAGTACCAAACAAATGTCGACACAAAGCTCCGGACAGCTACCGCCATCTAGGAGCGACAACGGCAACCAGACAACCAATCTGGTTGCCGCCGTTGCTCAAAGATGGCGGTAACCTTTCCAGGTTAAAGGGATACTGAACCGAAAATTCGAGTTCACAAAACAAGGCCGGGCGGATAGGCGGGAAGCTGCAAAACCAAGAAATATAATTCATACGGCGATATATCTAACGGATCGCCGCATTTTTTGGAAAAGAAGTGCGGCGATTGAACCCGGCCGACGAGGCCGACGCGACAAGGCACGTCACGATTCCCATTCTCTCTCCTCCTCGCTACATCCCGTCAAGCTGGAGAACCGAAGCGAGGAGGAGAGAAGCGAGGCCGCTTCTCCTCATTCTCACATTCTCCCGGAGGACAGTTACGTCAAAGAACTCGCTTGATCGCGCCCTTCTTTTCCAAAAGTACGGCCATCCGTTTGAGATATCGATGTACGAGTGATGTTTTGGAGTTCATAGCGTCCCGTTCAACACTTCTGCAGCCTTACTCTGCGAAATCCAAATTTCGGTTCAGCATCCCTTTAAGGGGGCCCTGCAAGCACTTTTTTACTGGTTTTTAATTTTGCAGCTAACCTGAGTGCACTGAACGTAGTAACTTAAAGGGAAGCTACGGAGCTTCTTGGAAAAAATGAGTTAGAAGTGAATTCTAGTGTATTTTTACCCCGTGAACCCGACTACCCAAACCATTTGCTGCGTAAGTATTGTTAAACGCGAGAAAAACGCGAAAGACAGTCGCTGTCCATGACGTCATCGACGGCTCTTTTGGCTGCCCAAGGCTAGGGGGGCGGGGCTTCAGCCCTATTTTGAAATTGCTATTGTGGCTCTCCGGCGCGTCGCATTGAAATATAATTTTGATATCTGTTATTCTAAAGGCCAAATGAACGCAATTCAAGCGTTTTTTCTCAAATGTAGAAGTGCCCCATCTTCCCTTTAATGAAACTTTTTCTTGAATTTCGCTGTATTTTAAAAGTTATAGGCAAATTGAATTACAAAAACAAGCAAAAAATAACCTTTATGACGTCCTCGGTTGCTTGAGTGGCCATGAACTAGAGAAGGGGTAGTGAGCTCGGCGAGCGCTCACGGCTGCCGTACTCCGTGTTGACGACGCGAGAGGGCGCCACTAAAGCATGCTCTTCATAGGCTGTATACAGCGGGCAGCCAGAGCGGCCCTCATTGCATTTGCTGCGCGATTAAACACAATTCATTGGCCACAAACGACAGCAAACACGGGGTAAAGATCAGTTCAGAATGGGAGCCACTTCGCGCTGCCGCACCGCGAAACGGCCAAACCGCAAGAGAGCCGCTCGCCGAAGGCCTTCGGAACGCTCGGAGCTGGTAGGATCCTTTAGTCAGTAAACGACCGCAGCGCCGCCGCGTACATCCGGGACCTTTCCGTGTTGGCGCCTGATCCTACTATGTACTCCTTCCTAGTATGCGCCGCCTTTTCCACCGCTTGGTGGCGGGTATGTCGACGGGTCATTTCTTGTTTCCGTACTTTATGAACTGCATTTGTTTCTTTTCTCATCTAAAATAGTGAACAAAAACAACTTTTATAAGTAATTGAAACGGTTCGCGACACTTATATTTTGTATTTCGACTAAAAAGAAGCTTTTAGTGGCTCTGACCAGTAGTAAGCCCAGGACCACAGACGTCACATTTTGCGCGCTTTCGGTACCGCGGGTCGCCCTTGTCGGTGGAGGAGGTTTCTGCGTCGTCCGGTTAAAATATGATGCAATGATATTTAGTTACTCTCTCTCTGTGCACGCTGGCTTGCGCGAACCCCAAGAGACGTGGAAACCGCAAAAAAGGCAACTCCGCTCAATAGACCGATCTCACCAAGCGTTCCCCGCATGCGTGGCGCCGCCATAACTGTAGTTCATGGGAGGCACATGCCAGTTCACGAGAGAGCTCGTCGTGCTCTGCTCGCGCAGACCTCCAGCGGGGTTGTCGCGCGTGCAGAAAGACTGCAGCTCCCACGATGCTTGGCGGCAGCGGTGGCGTTCTCAAACTACCTGGTGAGATCGGTCTATTCCGAAAAAAATTAGGCTTACATGTGATTCCATTTCGCAAAGTAAACAGCTCTACGTCTTCGGATTCGTGTTAGGCAACATTTGTCTCTTGTTGTCAGAGTCATGGTCACGTCACGTCGAACCACGTGGTCTTGTGACGTTCCTGGGGGCGAGGTATACAGGACACGGGACGCGGGCAGGTCGCTTCGCGTGGCGTGGGCGGTGATGGCCCGGCGAGAGGGGGAGCGGAGAAACAGACTGATAAGCGCGCAGGGCAGCGCAAACTAGCGCATCCGCGTTAGGGTGACCACGTGGACGCCGTTCAGCCAACACCGGGAAGAGAAACTCATGACGTCATTGTTCAGTTCCGCTCTGAGAAGTAAAAACAAACAAAACGTGAGAATGACGTGGACATATGCCTTTGACGTAGTGGCTCAACGTTGGCCGCTCCAACTCCGTCGCATTGACTGCGCTGACGATTGCGCCTCACGTCGCACGGTAGAGTTGGCAGATTTCGGTGACTTGGCTCATTTGAAAGTTTGCTGGCCAGTTTACTAAATATATAGACGGAATTAGATCGTAATATTTGACATGGGGTCTTCCTATATGGTACTGAAGAGGGCTGCATAGTTTTCTAAATATCAAAAATGAAGCGGAGTTGCCCTTTAAATATGATTGCAGGGCCCCTTTAAAGGGGCACTGACACATCAAAATCATTTTTTTATCCGAAACGATTGAAAACGATGCCGGGACATTACCCTCAAAGTTCAAAACTTGGCAATTCAGTATTTGTGAAGTAAAAAAACAATTTCCAAATGCCGAATTTGAAGTTCCCGCGCGATCCGTGCTGGTGCGTTGACGTCAAATATTGCGGAGTCCTGCGAGTCTACTTTCTTTCACGACTATGTGCTGTTGCCACCGCGACCCGAAGCGAGGAGGTGAGGAGCGGGATATAAGGGCGCCGACGGACCGGGAAAAACCGGTCTTAAGCGGAAAACACATGTACGACGAAACCGTCCGATCCGACGTCCGATCAGGCAATACGACGGTCGGAGGCGAGGGTTTTCAACGCTCTCCGGTGCTATGACAACTCAGAAACAGCTCCTAGGCACCCGTTTCTGAGTTGAGCGGCGTCGGCGTAACCGCGCGTTGCATTAAGTTCCCCAAAATGACGTCACACGTGACGTCTCGTGTGTCGTCACGTGTGGCGTCACGAGGGTAAACTTTTCCCGCTAAATTTTGCGGTAAAAGTTTTTGCTAAGTTTGGCGGAAATTTTTTCTGCTAAATTTAGAGGAAAAATTTTACCCGCGTGACGTCACGTGACGTCAAATTTAAATTTTCAGATGACGTGTCATGTGACGTGACACATCAATTCAGCGGGAAAATTTCCCGGCTAAATTTAGCGGGAAATTTAGCGAAATATTTACGCTAAGTGGGATGGGAACAGGAGAGGAGGATGGGAGGGTACGGAGGGGGAGCAGCTGGCATGTCCTCCCCTTCGTACCCTTCTTCCCTCCTCCTCAAGAGCTGCGCTCCAATTCGGCATTACAGAAAATTGTAAATGTTAAATTTTTGTAACATGTCTTTATTAAGGGGTATCGGTGGCCGAGTGGGCTAGCGCCCACCAGATCGGAGTACGTGGAGAGAAAGCTCGCGCTGGAGAACCCAGTGATCCTGAGCTCAATCCCGAGCCCTGCCCGAAGAACACACTTCCAATGAAGTGAGTAGGGGGAGCACTCTACGCTCGCTCCGGTAGACCGAGTGTGTAATCTCGATAGCAGTGTTCAAGGAGTAAAAATAATGGAAGAAATTAACGCTGCGTAAAATTAGTATTATTTTGATAGGAGAAATATTGGATGCGCACTTGTTTTCTGTTGGCAGGAAAGTAGTGCATTGTGGAAAAACAAGCGGCTAATCTAGTTACCAGCCTTAGTTCCTGCGCGACGGACAGCGACGACCAGGAGGCACCTGCAAGACTCCACCAGGAATCTGAAGGTGGCAGGAGAGACGCCAAAGGATAGCTTGAAATGGAACTCGCTTAAATGGGGTAAGGTGTCTTCGAACCACCATTCGTTCCTCTGGAAAGTTTACCATTCTCGACTGATCACGGGTAGGTTGTTGGTCATGAGAGCGGCTATGGTAAAGGCATTGGCCTGCAGCTGCTGATCGATGTCACTTGAAATTCGTGCCTGTGCGTCGGCATCCAGGTCCAGCTGCCTCTCATTCGAAAGGCGTTGGGCTCTCACGGAGAAAAGTGCCCCAACCACGCGCTTCCACTGTCCAACATCGCGGATATCGCTCTCCAGCTCGTCCTCCACACACTCCATGATGTTTCGTTGTGGCGAGTGGCGAGTGGCCGAGTGGGCTCGCGCACACCAGCTCGGAGCAGGCGGAGCGAAAGCTCGCGCTGCAGAACCCAGGAATCCGGATTCAATCCCTACTTCTGCTCGTTTCATCAAGAGCTTGTGCCGCCGAGATGTGCCCTAGAGCAAGGAGCTCGCGCTTATAACCTTTCCTGCGGTCCATCATAAGGTGAAACAGAGTATAGAGGAGCATCGTCCCGGCGTGCGGACGTGTATCACTGGCTTGTAATGGCTGATCGTAATGATCAAATTGGATTTAAACTTGGATTAAAGCTCGTGACTAAGCGCAACAATGTGTGGTGTTTCTAATAAGACGACGAAGTTAATTAACTTCGTCGTTAATTAATATTTTGCGTGCCCATTACTTACCCATCATCCTTGCCATCATTTTGGAGTGACACTAAGTTTTCCCGTGTTGCACCAACACACTTGGAGTGTGTTTCAACAGGTTGAAGTGCAGTCACTCGCTTGTAGTGACACTAAACTAGCCCGTCTGACAGGGTTATTAGGGTGTCAATGCCCCTTTAAAGCCCCTTGATAAAGGCATTTTTTTACAAGTATCGCTAACCCTTGTTGTGGAAACGCGCAAGACACGTGCCACGAGCGGGTGCTTTGCCTCCATTCGCTTCCCAGGGTAGCTCATTTCAGTGCTGCTCGGCCATCTGCTTCCAAGGGCCGCTCGAGTCACGGGCCTCGTGCACTGGCGCATTTGACGCTACTTGCAAGACAAACGCAAACACATCGAGGGGCTTTATTACAGCTATCATAGAAGAACGGATAGTTAGGCGAGTTGGTGGGAATTCATCATAGAAAAGAGCGCGCAAAACAGACGAGGACGAAAAAGAAACACGGGACGAGCGTACAGCTTCGCTGGTCTTCCTTCACCAAAGTGGAAAGGCTGAAAGTTTTTTTATATGTTTGTGTACTCTGTGACACTATTGTAAAATTTATAGAATGTTTTGCTAAAAAGACCACAAAAAAAAAAACAAAAAAAAAAAACGTTAGCCACTAGCTTTTTTTTTCTTTTTTTTTACATTTGAAAACGAGCGTGTTGGTTAATAGATACAAAACTTGAAAGAATAAAACAGAGAGGACGAGGACGGGAACAGGACATCTTTCAAGATTTCCTGTTCCCGTTTTCGTCCTCTCTGTTTTATTTTATTTATTTTTTTTTTCAGTTTTGGCGCCAAGTTGGGGGTTTTAGGAATGGGGATTAAATGAGTTAGCTAACAAGTTTTAACCCTGTGTTTACGGGCTAGATTTTACGCAAAAAGTCGCTCGAGTGTGATGAACAAGAGTTGTACTCAGGCCGAGGAAACAAACGATAAGCATCCATAATAGAGAAATTCTTAATTATTATCATATTATCGTAACTAGGCGTAATTGTAACAAGTGAGATTTCCCAAGAGGCTCGACCATGTATGACTAGCGGAAGCCTGATTGAACAGGCAACCGTCGGCATGCGCAGCTGGCTCCCGAATGACGAAGCGCAGCTGCTCACGTGACCCCGCAACGTCGGCAGATTATAAGAGCAGCAGGCATATGACGTCACGGCTTAGCGCATAATTAATCAGCCAATATATAAATTAGCGGGCGCAATAAACCTTCCCTCGCAATAACTAGGGTATCGCAATGATCTCCAATCTTTTACTTGGACGGATTGCGGGAGAAGCGAACGTTGCTCTTGCAGGTGATGCGACGAATTCATCCCGTATGCGCCGTTGTACAGCTCCGAAATCTCGGAGGCGCGGACGGCACGGGCTTCGTGTCGTGTCGTCTGCTTGCTCACGGCCGCTTTGAAACTGCTCTCGCATTATAAAAATAACGCAATGGCACGTATCTATGTGGTTCATACATTTGCGCTATAATTTTACCATATGCTTTGCTACGGCTTTAGTATTAACACTAGCGCCACGCGGCACCTTGCCGACTAAATACTTCTGATAAATGAAAACAGTACAGAAAGGCCTTCGGTCAAATTTATTAAATCCATCACGGGTTTGCGGTCACATGGTCGTATTCTGACGTCTTGATGCCACACTTGTCGCCCCAGAAATCGACGATGAGTACCACGCCGGTGGCAAAGGCACTGACCTAAGGAGAAGAACACAATTCGGCATGGCATTTGTGCTCATCGGAACCTATCATTTAGGGGAACAAACGCAAGCATAAAATTATCAAATCTTTTGCTTCGTCAAATAGACCATTAAAAAAAAAAAAAGCCTCTGGCCGGTGTTATATTTACTATCTTTTATACACGTATGGCGCGCGCTTTGCGGGGAAAAAAAAGGGGGGGGGGGGGGGGGGGGGGGGAGGCTTGTGATTGTTGGTTTACTCAATAAAACGTTTCTTATTAAATTGTACCTTAAATTTACTGGAATTCTTCCTTCCGTATTAGTTTCCGAGGTCGGACAGATCGGTCATTGTGCCATATTTTTTTTTTCCAGTGCACCTAGTGATTAAGAATCACTATATTTTATAGCTACAGTGATTTAAATCAGAAATAGAACTTAAAATTAAAAAGAAAGTAACCTTTCTTTTAAGTTATGACTTTTCATTTTTGCCCTGCCGTCGACATTAAATCCCTCATCATTGGAACCTCGCAACTTCACTGTTAACCAACCAGCCCTGCACTTAAGGCTCTGCTGTAGTCTGACGTTGAGCGCAACGAACGCAGTATGTGCTCCTTTCATTCGCCGGCGAGCAGGAACTGGATATCTGCGACCGATCAGTACGTGAGCACTGCGCTATGCCGCGTTTGCTGCGCTCGACGTCGGTGGGTGGCAGAGCCTTTATACTTGCGTTTCTGCGAATTACTTTCAAAATTTGTAAGTAGTGGGCAACTGCCAGACTCGGCGGATGTCAGGGTTGCAAAAAACGTACTAATTAGCCACACTTACCTCAAATTGACTAACCTGAGAGAAAATAAACACATGGTTCCAAACAGAAACTCGCTGCGCTTCATCGAAAACCCCTAAATCAGGCAATTTTATGACGATTTGAAGCCCGTACGCGCTAAACCCAAGCAGCACACATGGTCCCCCCGGATATCCTCAGGATGTCCCAACGTCCCAGGGATGTCCTGTGTGTGATCGGACATCTGGGGCCCTAATCTGGACACTTGGCGGAAAAGTCGGCGAGAAATCTGGCGGCTATGATTGCCGGCGCCAAGGCCAAGTGCGGCGTTGGCCAATCACCGGACACCAGATTTCTCGCCTGCTTTCTCGCCAAATGTCCAGATTAGAGCCCCTGTCCACCTAGGGAAGTTCACTCATGCAGCATGCGCGAGGCCGGCGATACGAAAACCCGGATGTTTTCGCTTCGTCAGCCTTCCGCCCGGTTCAC
>NW_024609857.1:91911457-91989766 GCF_016920785.2 Ixodes scapularis
GATAATCGACCGGTGTCATCGTTGACTAGTTGCCACAGATGTCACTCAACCCGTAGCAGGACATGTTCCGCGAATCCACGTAAATACCCGGTAGTATCAAGTGAAAACACACAAAAAAAAAACCACCCAAAACTGCGGTGACGACAGAAAACGACGGGAAGAAGGAAACAAGTCTCAAGAGAACCACACACGAGCACCGGCAGCAGTGTAAGACGAAAGGCTTAGCGTTGTCGACCCATCTCTTGCTCATGTGCGCTCCCTGCGGCGATGACTGGATCTTCTTCTTTTTTTTCTTTTTTTTTTTTTTTGGTCTTTTCTTCTGAATTGCCTCAGCGTTCCTTTTCAGACAGTCAGCAGCTCACACACAACGTAAATTTACCAGAGTCGGAGCCTGTATGAGGGAAGATGTCACATCGGAGCCGATTCATTTGAAAAGTGTGGGGAGCTACGGGACTGTATTATTCTGTACGCAGTCCCGCGGTTACGGGGATAGTCATAAGTATAAGTTTGGTACTTTCAACCTTGGTAGCGTGTTGTATATTACGTATATATATATATATATATATATATATATATATATATAAATTGTACAGTTTATTGCAAATAAAATGATTGACTGATTGATTGACTGCGCTTTTAAAACGTGTATTAATGTCGGATAAACGCGCACGAACACCACCGCGCCGCTTGACAAGAAACATTTTTTTCACGCCGTTACCAGATATTTTCTTCACGTAGTCGCGTTATGGCCTCCCTTCTCCGACATTGTGACGTAACCACTTGGGGCCCTACGGCCTTATTTCTAGGAGCTGTTGGCTGGATTGTACGTGACCGGCGCGGCGTCCGTGTTTCTCTGAATCACTCACAAAGCACGCACGTCACTTTTCAGTTACCCTGCCTCTTGCGACAATCATGGAGGGCATCGGCGAAAGCAAGCGGTGTCTCGTTGAAGGAGAGGACGTGCTCAACTGCGATCATGTCATCGAGTGCAGCGTTGCACCAGAGCCGACGGCGGACAGTGTCCGCATCGTCGCGTACGTGCTGCAGTCCTCCGCGCTGCATATACCCAATTCGAAAGCATGCTTCGAGCACTGCGGTACACAGCAAGTCCATACCATATCGCTACAAACAAATAGCGTGGAAACGATGCTGCGTACGCTTGGCGAGTTATTTTCCACACAGCGATTGATTGTAATGATGATGATGATAATGAAACTGCGCCCCCTGTAGTTCGATCTCCTCGCTAATTAGGCTTTTTGTGAGAGGTGAGAGCGACACCGTCACCAGCCGGAGCTTCCTGAAACTGCGGATGATAGCGGATGACATTCAACCAAGTCCGTTGCGACAGCAGAGTGAAGGCGGACATCCTTTTTCTCACCAGCCAGTTTGACTACGCCACCGCTGCCGCATTACATCGAGGGGGAAAAAAGAAGTGTCACCCACCCCGTTTGTGTTTTTACAAACCGCTCCTGGTTTTGGAACGTTTTTCACGCCGCACCGACGGTTTTCACCCCTTCTGGGGTCACGGTCTCAAAACCAGACTCTTCTTCTTGGAGAACATCAGGTACCGGGGCAACCTGGGTGCTATACAAGGCCAGCTATGGCCTCCGCGGAGGCTGACCAAATGGACGCCATCAAACCAGTGGTTCTAACTGAAGAGACCGCTGAGAAAGACCACGCTTACCATATTATCCCACCAAGTCAGCGACCCCACGCCCCTGTTAAGCGACGATTTGACACAACCGACGACTCCACATCACAAGAGTCCACACCAGCCAAACTGCTCCTCAGCAACTGCGATTCAATGGACGCATCCCAAGCGGAGGGAGACGACGAAGGATTCATCCTAGTCGAACATCGCCGTAAAAGGACAACAGGCATACCTGTGCTGTTCACTCCAACGCAAGAAGGGAGAAGATTACAGCAGCTAAACCAGCTCAAGCTAAATGACGAAGTCAGGGCAGCTGCAGGCGCACCCTTCGTACGCCATCGATTTACAGCCAGGGGAGGTCAACTCGTTGACGTAGCAGAGCCGGCGACGGTCAACAGGCTCCTGAAGGTGCGTTGCCTGGGAGAGATCCTAGTTCTGGCCACCATCCCGAAAGCGTATATGCAAAACAATGGGCTGATCAAAGGAGTGCCTGACTGGTACTCAAACTCAGAGATGACTGAATTCCTCGAACCAGTAGGAGTCATTGCAGCACGGCGCCTATACCAACGCAACGGCAAACCAGACGAAACAGTGCGGCCAACAGATAAAGTGTTGATCACTTTTTCGCCCTAACACAGAACGCCCTGCCAAGGTTAATCTCGGCTTCACACGACATGATGTGACTGACTATGTCGAAGCGCCCCCAAGATGCTTCAGCTGCCAAGCTTTGGGCCATGTGGCAAAATACTGCAGTGCCACTGCGATCTGCAAGAGATGTGGAGGAGCACATGCCACCAAGGACTGCAACGGCGAATCACCTGTCAAATGCGCGAACTGCGGCGGAGACCATCCAGCCGATTATGTCAACTGCAAAACTCGACTTCAAGCTCTAGCGAAGAAGAAGAGTTTTATCAGAGGCCCCAAATTCTTCAAAAATGCGGATTGCACAGAGGTGGAACGTGATACACCACGTATAAAGGCCACAAGCCAAGATGACATAATCACCGCGGAGAGGAATCCAAGGGTTAAGGCTCCGAATGACAATGCAAAAAAGAAGAAAGCGAAAGCTGCTGGGACAAAAGAGGGGAAAAAGCAGACCTCTTCCGAGAAAGAACAAGAAGTGGAAGCACATTACTCAAAAGGTGCTGACGCCGACACTACCGCCACGTCAAAGACTAATACCAGAGGAAAGAGATCATACAGCGACATCGTCACTGGAAAAGGACATTCTCAGAATTCTAAAATTGGGAATTTAGTTAGTCTAATATTTTCTGTTTTACCAAACCTCATTGCCAACCTACCGTCAGGTAGTTTCAAGACCATATTTCAAGCAATCATGTTTTTCCAACCGGCCATTACAGAAATGACACGAAACTTCGACCAGAGCCATGATTGACACTTCGAAGTGTCAGCCGCAACGAAAAGCAATAAAACGACGAAATATACCGATTCTCATGCAGTGGAACTGTGCCGGGCTGAAAAATCGTCATGCGGAGCTTTCTTTGTGCTTAGAACACTTCCCTATTCCGATACTTGCATTAAGTGAGGCGGGTCTCCCTAATGACCGCAGCATTTCTGGGTATTATTGCTACAAAAATCCAACCATGAGCGGTTTTCCTGACGGGAGTGCAGCCCTTTATATTCGAAAAGCTCTTCCACAACACCAAATTGACACGAGCGATTTGTGCACCCAAGATATTGAACTAATAGCAGCACGTGCCATGTTGACCGGACGGAGTTTGTGTGTGGTATCCATATATGTCCGTGCTGGAAAGAGTGGAATCAAGATTTCTGAAGTCGTAAAAGAAATTGGCCAGCGCTGTGAGGACCCAATCTTACTTTGCGGAGATTGGAACGCACACCACAGCCTTTGGGGAGCTAGCAGAGACGATACTCGTGGCCGGGCGTTGGCAAAATGCTTTAAAGAGTGCGACCTCGCTGTTGCAAACGACGGCAGTCCGACCTTTTTTCGTCCTCCTGATACGTATAGCGCCATCGACATCACTGCTCATTCCACAGACCTATGCGTAAATTGGACGAGAAACCCTGATACCATGAACAGCGACCATTATCCGATATTTTTAGATCTGCATGGATTCCGTGGAACTAAACAGCGTATTCAATATGTTACTCACTGGGATTCATTTCGAGCACATGTGGAAAAATCATCAGAACCCATATTACAAGTAGTCTTGACCAGCGCAAATCAGGCCACCATCAAGATAAAGCTCCCAGAGCACTACCCAGAGCCTGATCTCACGTTGCTCAATCTTTGTGCAGCAAGAAGACAGGCCCAACTAAAACTACAGAGGAAGTATTCCAGCGCAAACAAAACCGATCTAAACAGAATCAATGCAGCAACAACACGATATGCGAAAAAAACAAAGCGTAAACACTGGGACGACAACTGTGCATCAGCAGATGCAAATAAACCTGGAACCCAAATTTGGCGAATCCTTGATGTTTTCATGGGCAAACGAGTTCTCCACCTATCACACGCATCGATGGCGTTTCGTTTGGGCACAAGTCTAGAGGAGGCCGCAGAACAATTTGCAGACCAATTTTCTTTAATCGATAACAAGACAGTCAGGACGTATGTCGCTGTGACTACATCGTCCCCATTAGATGCTGCCTTCAACATCGAAGAACTACTATCGGCTTTAAAAGAGAGTAAAAGAAAAAGCGCTCCAGGACCGGATGGAATAACAAACCAGATGCTGCAAAACATACCAAATGGACGCCTACAAGAACTTCTTAAGTTTTTTAACTATATATGGGAAACAAAGGATATACCAGAAAATTGGAAAACAGCTTGGGTCATTCCAATCCACAAGCCTGGTAAACCACGCGACCGACCCATCTCACTGACATCTTGTGTTATGAAGCTCATGGAAAGAATGATACACGATCGACTCACCTGGTGGCTTGAAACCAATCACTTATTACCACACGAGATGACAGGATTCAGTCGTGGGCTATCCTCTCAAGACGGCATCGTAGATCTATTAAGTTCAATTGAACAGAATCACCACGACAACAAATCGACATTAGCGGTATTTTTTGACATTAAAAAGGCATATGATAACGTTGATCCAGCAGTTGTTCTTGAAAGGTTGACAGCCATCGGCATCACGGGAAAAGTCCAGGCGTTTGTGCGAGGCATCCTCACGAATCGAACGTTCAAGGTTAGACTGGGCGCGTCTTTTAGTACATCTCGCAACTGTGCTCAAGGACTACCACAAGAAAGCGTACTCTCGCCAATCCTTTTTAACATCGTTTTGGCCAGGTTACCAACATCCCTCCCAAAGTACACTCTCCCCATCAATATATCACTGTACGCAGATAACATTTGCATATGGGTCTCAGCACATCGACACCATGATCTTCGAAACGCCGCCCAAGCAGCCATTACGGGAGCGAGCAATTATCTACTGGATTGTGGTCTGCAGTTCTCACAAGATAAAACTGCGTTCATACTTTTTCCTGGAAAAAACCGGCGAAGCACAAAAGTTACTTTGACTATTTATAACGTCCCCATGCGCCGTGTTCGACAGCACAAATTCTTGGGAATCACACTGAACTCCCGCCACTGACGTGATAAAATCAACGCTGACAGCAAGAAATGCCATTCGTAGAATGGCAGGACAATCATGGGGAAACTCGCCAAGCTCTATGATACGTCTCCATTCATCCCTTGTTGTCAGTCGTATTCTATATTCATTACCTTTCATTAGATTATCGCCGACAGACTCTCAATGTCTAGAGCGCATACGTCGACGAGGCCTACGTACTTGCCTAGGAGTGCCAAGATCAACGAGGAACGAAAATGTATATCGAGAAGCCCGAGCTCTGACTTTACCACTTATGGCTACCAAATGCCTTCTTTCACAACAAATTCGTTTGTCCACTACGTCTGCAGGAAGGAGCCTCCTACGCCGACTTCGAACCAGGCAACACTCTCGCTTTTTTATTTCTACGCAAACTCTTTAACATATTGGATGGACACCAGAGTTACTGCAAGACAAAGACAACTCTTTATCAGCTCCCCCCTGGAAGGTTTACTGCCCGAAATGTAAGTGCCGCATTCCCGGTATACACAACAAGTTCAGCGCCAACTCAACTGTCATAAACTAAAAACTAATGAATACATTTCGAGAAGATACGCCAACCACCTGGAGGTGTACACGGACGGATCAGTAAATCGAAGTCGAAGTAGCACTTCCGCCTACTATGCACCTACTTTACAGCTCGAATGGAGTGGGCGACTAGATGAGTTTGTGTCATCAACAACAGCTGAAATGCACGCAATCCTAGAAGCCCTTCACATATGATAAGAAACTTAACACCACAGGCAGTTATTCTCCTAACGGATTCTCGTGCTGCACTTCAACAGCTCCAAAGGCCTCGACAAATGTCACAAGTAGTAATGGCGGCCAAATCAATTTCAAGATCACTAGAAGAAGATGGTTTTGAAATCTCATTTCAGTGGGTACCAGCTCATGACGGATTACATGGAAACGAAAAGGCAGACCAACTTGCCTCCAACGCACACAATCTTCCTATTAGCATCAAGACGCAATATGATCCTACAAAATGTTACCAAATTATAAATGAACACATCTGTGATTTATCAATAACGCACTCCTCCCCTATCCAACCCTGTCTAACAGGAAGTCTTCGACGAGCAGAAGCCACACTTCTCTTCCGCCTACGTACAGGAAGTGCGCGTACAGGAAAATTACTTCACCGCAGGAAAAAACCCGATACAGACACCTGTAACGTATGCGGTGTTACCGAAGATATGAACCATATCCTAGAAGACTGCCAGAAATTCGAGAAGGAAAGGAAAGATCTCGCATCACAGTTAAAAAGACATCACTTCGTCGTGGAAGACATTGCAAGCATTATTTTTCCTTCTGGTACCCGAGCTCGGAGGAAATTACTTCAAAGGATATTCCTTACTTTCCTTCAAGCCACTCGGCTACAAGGTCAACTATAAGAAGCAGAGCATTTTCTAAAGTTATGAACATTCGAAAGTGCTTTCGTGATGAATAACTTTACACCTCTCACCTTTCTCTTTATTCTTCTCTTTCTTTGCACTCTTCATCTATTCTTTTAACATTTTTTTTTTCCTTTCTCGGAGCGAACAATGTCAGCTTATCGGCTAGACTAACCTTCTCCGAATTTCATTATTATTTTAATAAAACGATTTTCTCTCTCTCTCTCTCTCTCTCTCTCTCTTGCATCGAGGGAACTTTAGTGTTTCCGCACGTGCGAAAGCCCCGTTGGAGCTCTGCGCGTGTGGAGCACGAAACGGCACGAGCCCTCGCATGCACTACCGCCTGCCTCCTGTGAACTAAAGTTATGGTGGCGTAACGCATACGCCGAACGCTTAGCGAGATCGGTCTATTGATGACAAGTGTTAACGGTTCAGATATCTTGACTTCTGCATTACAGAATGCTTTGCAGCGCTTGCAAGCAAAAAAAAAAAATTTTTTTTTTCAACATCTTTTGTCCAGCATGTTTGATGGGAAACACTCACCCGCAGAACTTGAGGAATGGGTTCAGTGCTGCAGGGGTCGTGTTCCCAATTTTGACATCTTTCTCACAGACTTCGAGCAGGCACTGATTGCAGGCATGCTAGCTGTTTTTCCGACAGCAATCCACCCTGTAGGCCATTTTCACGAAGCGAGTGTGGGCTGATGCAGTCCAAAAATGCCAGGATGTCAAGCGAAAGGCTCTTTTTTTTTTTTTTTCTTGCTTTTTACAAACAAGTCGGTTGGAGGAGCTATGTACATGCACTCGATGGCCCACCGGTTTACGACCATAGCCTCTAGATTTGACACACTCGTAGTTTTCACATGCAAATTGAGGCTGGGAGACCTGTTCAAGACGGTAAAGAGAAAGGGACTCGATCCCGCCACCTCGCTGCACCAAGAAACATGCTAGCAGGCGTATACCACGTGCATGACTGAGCAGAACTTTCCATGCCCATGTCCCACGGGCGCTGAATACATCGACCAAACGGGTCGCTGCGTGAACGACATGCAAGCTCCGGGAGCGTCACAAATAAGTAGAGAGCGACGCAAACACGGGAATGTCGCGGCTGCGCTCCCGACGATGCTGGTAAATCTTCGTGAACGCGTCGGGAGGGAGGCGAGCCCGAAAATCATAGGCTCATATGCTCATCTTTTCCTCAGAAAGACCTTGGGGCCCGGTAGCTCGACTGATGCCATTTTATCCCTAAATCTCCCTTCCCCCCCGAAAACAATTCCTGGCTACGGGCCTGCTCTGAAACTTGGACATTTGGTCCGGACCGCTAGCGTTCGGTTGGAGACTGGACGTTCGGCGATCTACAAGTTATTAGCAATTATTACTACCACTCGTGCGCGATGCGTAATTTTCGTGGTTTTTTCTTTTTTTTTAATCGATGATCGACAAAACATTTCGTGCTCGTTTTAATTTTGTTACACCTCGTCGTAAAAAAAAAAAACAAGAAAAATGTTCGACGTTGTAAAATTCAGTGTCGTCTCCTTAACGATAGCTGGATGCTAAAGTCAGCACCCCTGATTCAGGATTGTTCGGACATTTTTATGGGAAAAAATGGCAGCCAACGGGGCAGGGATCGATGGGCAGTATTTCAAATACGTATTTCAAATACTTTGTGTATTTTGCATTCGTATTTAATTACAAATTGGGTAATGTATTTGACGTGTGCATTTAAATACTAAAACCTGGGTATTTCAAATACAATTGTAATTAAATACAATTTTGTGGGCGAAAATACATCTCAAATTTATTGTCACGACTCAATTTGCTCATTCTAAGGCGTGTCCAGAGCAGGAAGAAAACTATGTTCTGCACCGAATGCAGTGTCTCTCAATCAAGCACAAGCGTTTAGCGACTTTGTGATTACGGTGCTGGTCCAGGGGACGAAATCGACGTTTACAGGCAGTCTGGCTAAATAAGTGTCTGTGACAACTTGTGATGCTTTCCAGCCTGATTTCCATCCGTACTTTTTCCTGGAACATTCTAAATGCGCGGGTCGTCCAGATTTTCGTAACTGGTGCGAGTTGCAACGATAAACAATTCTCTAGCTAGTGCTGCGCGTCTTGGTCGTCTCGGTTTTTTGTTGGTCTATACCAAAATGTAATCGACAAAAAAAGCTGCATGAAGCTCTACTTTTTTCGCCTATTACGTCCAAGCTGATTACATTTTTTTGTGATTATATTTCTATTACGTTACTAGAGCCACGCACACTAACTCCCGAGTGTGCGATGCAAAATTAAAATGAGATACCCAGAAACCCGTTGCAGGTGCCCTGAAGTCACTGACGCAAATTTTGAGGAATGTATTTGGGAAAGTATTTGGAGGAGACGAAATAGATTTGGTTGTATTCGTATCTTGTACTTAAATGCTTTTTTGGAAATGTAATTAGGTTTGTAATTAAATACATTTTTGACGAAGTATTTTCTATTTGTATTTCGATACATATTTGCATGTATTTTCCCCATCCCTGCAACGGGGTCAACAAACTGCAACGTGCTTTTTTTTTTCTTCCTCTTTTAATAATAGTGTCACATGCTTAGCCAAAATAAGAAGGCGGAAGGCGTGCCTGTGAACCTGTACTCGAGAAAATTTGTTTACATTGTTTACATTCCTCCCAGTGTCCGACTCGTGTGTCTACCGCGTTCGAAGAAGTGGTTTCTCGGTTTCCGCCTCAGGACGTCATAAAAGTGTCATGTCATGGCCCCTCGATCGCTCCGTCGCTCTCACCAAGCGGAGAGCGACGGAACGATCGAGAGGCCGTGGTCATGCTGTCACCGGCCGCGGTCGTGTCGGTGTCACAGAAGCGCTGGTAGATGCGGCAGACGCTTGTTAGCTGCGCAGGTCGCTCCGCATGCAGCTTGACAGTCCAAGGAAGTCAGTGTTGTACGGAACGGCGTTCCAAGGAACGGCGTCCCTGGAACGCGTTCCTTTTAGGAGGAACGGAGGAACGTCGCCGTTCAATTTTGCATCGATGGAACTGGAACGGGAACTCGTTACATTTTTACGAGAACGGAAGAAGGAACGGCGTTCCTTTTTTTTGTCCAGTGGGGTCATTTTTTTTTTTATTTCTAAGAGGGGAATTCTAAAAAAAAAGTATAAAAACAATATATTTACGAAGAGCAGGATCTCGTTAAGTTTTTGTTACTTAGGATTTATTTTGTGAGGTCCTCGCTTGGCAACAGTTGGGTACAGGAGAGCTAGTCAGCATTGCCTCTCGTTTCAGTGCCCGAGACTGCGGTAGAGAAATCAAAACATTTAGTCGAAGGAAAAGACAGCAAAAGGGACGTCTCAAACTGTGCTACTTCCTTTGCTTCCACGAATCCTCATACACCCAGAAATCAAAGGCCGACTGCAGTTATCGCTCAACTTCTACAAAGAAACCAGTTACACCAAATTTAAGGAACAGGTTAATAGACGTATACCCTTGTATCCGAAGCATTGGCCAGATGCACGGAAATTAGCCTTCATTCCTGTTATACCCGGTGTCGGAACACTGTGCTAGAGGACGACGATGCTGGCACAGCAGCCACAGAACGCGCGCACACGCAGAACGCGGGCACTCGCAAGCTCTCGATCTGCCGACCGGTCGCAACGGCCGGACCAGAATAAATACGAAGTATTCGGCGGTAGTCTTTCTGCCTACTCGAATACAACACTGGCGACGAGACCTGGTACGAGCCAACGAAGCCTGGACAGCCACCGCAAGCCATGCCGACCCAAGGTACCATCGAAGCCTTCTCAGGCAAGGCATGGGCGTCATGGATCGAACGCTTAGGGTTCTACTTCGTGGCTAATTCTATCACGAGCTTGGACAAGAAGCGGGCACTGCTACTCACGCTTTGCGGGCCAGAAACGTACGACATCGTTCGAGCTTTAGTGGCCCCTAGGACGCCGGGAGATATCGGGTTCGAGGAACTGGTGTCGATCCTTGGGACACACTTCGACCCTCAAGCCTCGGAGCTGTACAGTCGCTACAAGTTCCAGCGTCGGGACCAGCTAGCCGACGAGTCAATCAACAGTTACGTCGCGACTCTGAAGCAACTGGCAGCAGACTGCAATTTCAGTATACCCTTGACCTCATCGATAACTGCTGCAACGACGGCATCGCAGCCATCAACGGCAGGTCAGGCCTCCGGTACAAGGGCTACGACTGGGACACCAGCAACACCTCTTTGCGACACCAGACTGCCGTTGGACATCATGCTGCGCGACAGATTTGTCTGCGGCATACGCGACGAGCTGCTGCAGCAACGTCTGTTTGCAGAAAAAGATTTGACGTTTGCAGCTGCTTTTGACATGGCAGTAAGAACTGAGAGCGCACTTAAGCAGCAGCTGGACATCAAGAGCAAAATCGAGCATCAGGTGCACCAGACGGAAAAGAGGAACAAGGAGCCCTCAACACAACAGGGGCGACGTTGCTACCGGTGTACGGGACAACATGATCCGCAAGAGTGCCGTTTCAAGAACGCGGACTGCAGATACTGTAACAAGCGCGGACATATTGAAAAAGCTTGTATTGCCAAGAAAAAGCATCAGGCAAGCAAACCGCTCAAGAAAGCGAACCAGATAATGGCATCGACAAGTTCAGAGAGCCAAATACCGCCTAATGCTGGATGCTCATTTTATGAACTTCACAAGCTGGCGCCGGACACAGCTGTTTCAAAGTTTCACGTCACACTTCGAATTGAAGGCAAACCACTGGAGTTCGAAGTTGATTCGGGTTCCGCCTGCTCACTAATTAGCGAAGAGACCTTCCGAAAAACCTGGCCACGGAATCCGCCGAAACTTACGCACGACGATGTTGAACTGCGTACTTGGAGTGGCGAAGGACTGAAGCTTCTGGGATCCCTCCAAGCTACCGTCAGATTCAAGTCAAAAGACTACGTGCTTCCGCTTCTAGTGTTGAAGGGATCCGGCTGTAACCTCCTGGGCCGCGACTGGTTCCAGGCCCTACACATCAGGTTACAAGGAATCAACCAAGTGCGACAACAGAACACGCCGCCAGAGGTACAAGCGGTTTTACACCGCCATTCCACGGTCTTCAATGAGGACATTTCGGGATACACTGGACCCTCTGTTCACTTAGAACTAGAGGAGGGAGCAGCACCCAAGTTCTGCAAGGCTCGTTCCGTGCCACTAGCACTGCGATCTGCAGTAACGCAAGAGCTCTTCCGACTGCAAGAGCAGGATATAATCGAGCCAGTACAACATTCGGAGTGGGCTACACCTCTAGTCCTCGTACGTAAAAAGAGTGGAGAGATCAGACTCTGTGGAGACTACAGAAGTACTGTCAACGCCGTATCAAAGAAGGCAGCGTACCCACTACCAACTACAGGAGAAGTTCTGGCAAACCTGAGAGGGGGCACCATTTTCTCGACGTTGGACCTTTGTCAAGCCTACCAACAGTTGAAAGTGTCTGAAGCCACTGCAGCTGTATTGACCATCAACACCATAAAAGGCTTGTACAAAGTGAAACGCCTGCCTTTTGGAATCTCAGCGGCACCAGCAATTTTCCAGCGTGCAATGGAAACAACCTTGGCTGACATTCAGGGCATAAGTATCTACTTGGACGATATCATCGTGAGTGGAGAGAGCCGAGAACAACATGCTGCACGCCTGGACCAAGTACTGTCCAGACTCGAAAACGCAGGCCTGCGGCTCAAGAAAGAAAAATGTCAGTTCGCAGTTCGCGAAGCCAAGTTCCTCGGGCACCGAATTGACGCAGCAGGAATTCACACAACAGATGAAAAAGTGCAAGCCATTCTGGACGCGCCGGAACCGAGAGGAAAAAACGAACTGCAGGCGTTTCTGGGACTGCTGGCCTTCTATGACCGGTTTCTTAGGAACAGAGCCACAGTTGCAACCGACCTCTATGGACTTCTTCAGAAGAATGTCCCGTGGGAATGGAAAAACAAGCATAGGGTATCATTCCAGAAACTGAAAGAGTTGGTGAAAGAATCCACTGTTTTGGCACACTATGACGAAAACAAGCCGCTGCTGCTCTCCTGCGACGCGTCGCCCTACGGCCTGGGGGCAGTCCTTGCCCAGGAAGATGACCTAAAACGTGAAGCGCCGGTCGCCTTTGCGTCAAGGACATTGGGAGCTGCAGAAAAAAACTATTCGCAGCTAGACAAGGAAGGGTTGGCCGTCGTGTACGCAGTGTGTCATTTTCACGAGTACATTGCCGGACGACATGTCGTCATATACACTGACCACCAACCGCTCCTTGGAATCCTTGGATCGACCAAACCGATTCCACATATGTTATCTCCAAGAATGACAAGATGGTGCGTCAAGTTGAGCGCGTACGATTACACCCTGGTGTACAGGCGAGGAGCATGCCACCAGAACGCTGATGCGCTCAGCCGGTTACCATTACCAGCCAAGGTAGACGAACCGTGCATACCTGGAGATGTGCTAATGCTAGCATGTTCTCCGATTTTGAATCTGTCACCAGAACGCATCGCAGAATTGACAGAGCAGGACGATATCCTGAATCGCGTCTACAGAGCCGTTCAAGAAGGAAACCTGCAAAAGTTGAAGGGCGAAGACTATCGTCCCTACAAGAGCATCTCCAATGAGCTGTCAACAGTCAACCAATGCCTAATTCGTGGTACAAGGATAGTAGCCCCCAGCGCATGCAGATCTCAAGTATTGAACTTATTGCACGCTGGCCACAGAGGCATGGTTACAATGAAGAGCGCTGCACGCGGCTACGTGTGGTGGCCGGGCATAGACAAGGACATCGAACGAAAGGCAAGATCCTGCGTCACTTGTCTGGAACACCAGCGATCCCCACCTCAAGTACCTGTTCCAGACTGGCATCGTGCATCCCAGCCATGGGAACTCATCCACGCTGATTTTGCCGGTCCTCTGGAAGGTAAAATGTTTTTAATTGTCGTGGACGCCTACAGCAAGTGGCTGGAGGTACGCCAAATGAAGAACATACAATCAAGTTCAGTAATCGAACAGTTTCGAAATTTATTTGCAACGTTTGGACTGCCGGAGAAGGTAGTTACAGATAATGGAACATCGTTCGTATCACAAGAGACAACCGAATTCTTTAAGGAAAACGGAGTCAAGCACAGAACAAGTGCGCCATACCATCCTGCCACCAACGGTCAGGCCGAAAGAATGGTGCAAGAAACGAAGCGTGCACTGGCCAAAGACAAAACAGGAACTCTGGCATGCAGGATCGCCCGGTTTCTTTTTAAGCAGCACACCACCACAAGTGTAACTACAGGCAAGACACCAGCGATGATGATGTTCGGTCGAGAGTTAACAACTCAGATCACTCGCCTGGGTCGCCTCGAAAGCGAGCAAAAGGGGAACACGGAAGAAAGGAAGGAGCAACAGTCTTTGTCGCCGAGGGGCCTCGCGGTTGGCCAAGACGTCTTTGTAAAAATATTTACAGGAACACCACAGTGGATGCCAGGAACCGTCACAAAGAGAATTGGATCGCGTTCTTGGCTGGTCGCTACCGAGCGAGGTACAGTTCGACGGCACGAGGACCACATCAGCAGCCGAATTGAGAAACACGCAGAATATCCGGTGGCCGAGACCTCTTCGAGGGACATTCGTGGGAAGCCGGCTCCAGGTATTCTACCGCAGTGGACTATTGCGATAAATAGTGAGCCCACAAACTTCGAACGAAATGCTCCAGGCCCAGAGACTCTTGCACATCCCGACTCAAGCATTGTGCCTGCATCATCAAGATCTCTACGCCCAAGACGGTTGCCTCAGCAACATGGTGATTCTCTCTAGGGGGGAGAAGTGTTATACCCGGTGTCGGAACACTGTGCTAGAGGACGACGATGCTGGCACAGCACCCACAGAACGCGCGCACACGCAGAACGCGGGCACTCGCAAGCTCTCGATCTGCCGACCGGTCGCAACGGCCGGACCAGAATAAATACGAAGTATTCGGCGGTAGTCTTTCTGCCTACTCGAATACAACAATTCCCTCTTCTCTTCTCCCACCTTCAAAGTGAACAACGAATCCAACCTTCACGAAGAGGGACTGGTAGTTTTCAAGACTGACCTGCAAAAAGCCCTACCTTCGTCTCCACTTGCTCGTCTTGCGGACAGCAGCATCGAAAAGCAACTGTTGTTAACTTCGAACGCGGGTCTTTGTTAATTTGAAACGTGTGAGGTTGTTGTAAAACGCTCGTGCAAAGTGGGGTGACCGTACATTTGGCTCGTCTTCATAGCCCACCACAAACATGCATAATATGCCAAAACGCTGAGATTTTTAAAAGTGAATATATCAACGAATGAAACCTTGCTGCCGCCTGTTTTCTTCTCCTGGTGCCCTTCCATCACGGCACTCAAATTCGACAGTTGCTATTTGATGGGATATATGTCTTGGTTTGATCTAACTAAATATTGTAATTAGCAAAATACAAATGTAGCGTATATGTAACGATAGGTTCCATTTTCTAAACTGTAACGGGAACGAGTTCCTTTATCGCAGATGGAACTTGTAACGGGAACGCGTTCCAAAAATCAAGAGGAACGAGCTCCCGTTCCTCTTCTTGAGGAACGTGTACAACGGGAGGCACTCACTTGATCGAATGACGTTTTAGCGAACGCCCACGTTTCATCGAATGACACTTTAGCGAGAGAGAGAGAGAGAGAGTCGGAAAAAGAAGAACAGAGAGGTTAACCTAGGTTGGAGTCCTGGTTGGCTACTCTGTTTTAGGGAGGGGGTAGTGGGGAGTTAAAAGAGGAAGGAATGGATATGAAGACATAGAACAATAAACATGTAAAAAAAATAGTGACACGAGAGCACAAACTATAGATCACATTACAAATAAAGTATGTGTGTCCTTTAGAGGCAGAAGCTCAGCCGCGTTTCCTTTAGGAAACGCAGAAAAGCTTTTGTGGCCCTCGCTGCCTTCTGAGAGCTGTCCCAGGTTCCGAGCACTTTCATGACAGAAAACGGTCGGCTGTCTAGTTGCACCAACGTACTCTTGAGGTGTTCTCTTTCCGCGTTGTAGATTTTGCAGTCGCACAATAGGTGAGCAATGGTTTCATCACATTCACACGTTGGACAGTCCGATGTTATGGCTTGCCCGATGCGGTGAAGGAAGGACTGTGTATAAGCGACACCGAGCCGGAGGCGATGTATGACGGCCTCTGTCCTCCGGGGAAGATCACGTGGAAGTTGAAAGGTAAGATTTGGGTCCAACGCGTAGAGGGGAGCATAGTGGTAGGAGACATCGTGCCATAGATTTTTCCTTGCGCTTGTGGCGTGACGATTGATAAGGCATCTAATGTCATTCCGACAATACGGAATCGTAATAGTTGCATCTAGAGAATGGGCTGACTTCGCACCCGCGTCTGCAGCCTCGTTTCCAGATAAACGACAATGACCTGGTATCCATTGAAACTGGACAGTGTGTCCTAGATCCAAACACTGCATAAGAAGGGTCATTATTTCGAAAACCACTTGGTCATTTTGACCTCGTCGCAAAAATGCTGATATTGCTTGGAGGGCCGGCTTGGAGTCAGAGAATATTGTCCACGAGTGGGGCAATTGTGTCAAGATGATTTGAAGTGCTTTATGAATTGCCACTAGCTCTGACATCGTAGATGAAGTTATGTGGCTTAGCTTGAATCGCACGGTTCTACAGTGACTTGGAATGACTACACAGCAAGTAGAACTATCAGAGGTACATGAGCCGTCGGTGTAGACATGTGTTCTTGAGAGATAAAAAAATCACGACCATTGGCATATTTGATTTTTTCTTGATACCAGGAATATCAAGTTTGACATCTGGTTCAGGAAATCTCCACGGAGGCGTCGTGCAAACTGTGGCTTGTGTAAGATCTCCCGGCAAGTATCGCCGTACCTGGGACAGCGCCTTGGAGTAGCTCGAGTTTGGACGTGCAGATCCTATGGTGGCGAGAGAGTGATCTTCATGCTGAGTTAAGTGTCTTAAATGAAGCCTTAGAGTTTCCTGCATGAGCAGGATGCTTATAGGAATGACGCGTGCTTCTGCTATAGTTCCAATTGTTGACGCACATGCTGGAAGCCCAAGGCAGGCTCGAAGAGCGCGTGCCTGAAGGCTTCGAAGTGTGCCTAAGTTTGTACGGCACATGCCGTTGATAACTGGAAGACTGTACCTAAGCAAACCAATAAATAAAGCCTGATAGAGACGTAGCAACGCCCGCACTGACGCTCCCCACATAGTGCCACTAATGAAGCGGGAGAGGTCAATGAAACTCACCAGCTTTCGTTTTAAGTAATTAATATGCGGGGTCCAAGTTAGTCCTTTATCAATATATACGCCAAGAAATATGTGACTTTTGACGTATGAAATTGTGTGCTTAAAAATGCGAAGTGGATAACGGTCTATGTTCCTTCGAGTGAATGCAATGGCAGCAGATTTAGCAGCGGAGATTTCAAGGCCACGGACGCAAAGGTATCTGTGAACTTTCTTTAAAGCTAATTGTACTCTGGCTTTAGCTTGTACGCGAGTGGAGCCAGAAGCCCATATACAGATATTGTCTGCGTATAAGGATACATTTACATTTGGTGGCAACAACTGCACGAGCCTGATGAGCGTGATATTAAATAGGGTTGGACTTAACACGCCTCCCTGGGGTACACCCCGAGAGATGAAATGGTTTGACGTCTCTCCATCTTGTGTGGTCATATAAATGGTGCGATCTGAGAGATAACTTTCGATCCACTTGTAGAGACGGCCTCCGATGCCAACCCCCTGTAGCGCTTGAAAGATGGCATTATGAGTGACACGGTCAAACGCTCCTTTGATGTCGAGAAATGCCGCTATTGTGATCCTCCCTTGAGATCTTTCCTCCTCGACGTAGGTGACGAGATCAAGGACAGGATCCACGGAGCTTCTTCCTCGACGAAAACCATGCATATTTTTTGGATAAGCTCTTCGTTTTTCCAGATACCATTCTAAACGACGATTAATCATTTTCTCCATCAACTTGCCAACACAACTTGCCAGAGCAACAGGACGGTATGATGATAGAAGTAAGGGCGACTTGCCAGGCTTCAGTAATGGAACAATTCTTGCTCGCTTCCATGTGTTAGGTACTTCTCCATTTGTCCATAATTTGTTAAAATATTCCAGCAGCCAATTGCGAGCATCAGTCCCCATATGTGTTAAGAAAGCATATTTTATCCCATCCGGACCGGGACATGAGTTAGGTTTTATAAATACAAGAGCGGCATCTAGTTCGCCACGAGTGAAGACATCGTCCATGCAGCCATTAGCAGCTGATGGTGCTGCAGCGGTAGGGACAGGACGACTTTTCGGCATGGAAACACTCGACGTGAGAGATGCACAAAACTCGTTTGCAAGATCCTTTTGTGAACATGCCGCCGACAACGCAAGTGCTCGGAATGGGTGATATTGTTGAGGAGGAGACTTAAGGCCTCGAGCTATTTTCCAAATCGCGGAGAGTGGCTTGCGGGGATCAATATTTTCACAAAATCCCCTGTATTTACGTTGACCGAGCTTGTCAAAATGGCGGCTTATTTTTTTCTAGAGATTTCTTGCCGCGCGAATATCGTCTTTTTCTTTAGTTCGTCGAGCACGCCTCTCCGCCTGTCGCCGGATGGCCCGAAGACGTTCGTACTCTGCGTCAATAGTTGTTCGCTTAAGTGGAAGGCTATGGCTATGGGTTAATGAGTTTGCAGAGTCAATGACAGCTTTTCGAACTCAGAAAGGTCAGTCAGCGTATTGCATTTACCTCTCATTGACTGCTCAAACTCCCACCAATCAACTCGTTTGACAACATGACTCTTTTTGCCTGTGATGAATCCTTGTATAATTGTGTATGTGGGTATATGGTCACTGCCCCGAGTTTCAATATCTGTGAACCAAATAGCTTGAGACGCCAGAGCAAACGAGACAAATGTCAAATCCAGGCAACTGCTACTCTCTGCACCCCGGAGGTATGTGGGACTTCCATCATTTAATAGGGATAAATGATGTGTATGTGCTATGTCAGCAAGGCACCTACCCCGAGGATTTGTGCGATGGCTGCCCCATATATAGTGGTGTGCGTTAAAATCGCCTGTAATTATATGTGGCGATGGGACTGTGTTCAGAATGTTCTCTAAGCGTGCTCTGTCGAACTTGGACTTTGGAGGTATATATGCTCCTATAATTGTGAATGAGCACGTACATTTTCCATCAGAAATTGTGGCACAAACATACTCATTGTCCGGGTGGGATGGAATAATATGTGCCACGTACGTAAGTTCTCTGCGAATGAAGAGAGTCACGCGACTTTCCCCATTAGTACGTAAGGATTCAAACTTTTCGTATCCTGATAAACGCATGTTGCAAGGCAACCTGGACTCACATATAACAATAATAGGGTACTTGTACTTAAAAGCCAGCTGTCTAAAATCGGACAATCGGGACCTTAATCCTCTTGCGTTCCATTGGAAAATAGTGGCCTTTTTATAATTATCTTCAATTGCACCCGATGTTATTTTCAATTTTTTAAAGAATCATTTGAAGCCTTTAGCAGGTGTTCCATTGCGAGAAACGCCCTTACTTCTGGCAGGTCGTTAGCGTCTGGTGATGTCTTCAGAATGGCCTTTAGTGCTGCGAAGAACATTGGTAGCAATACTTGACTTATGTCACCTTGTTGACGGGACGTAAATCGTGGCGTAGGCACAGACTCTGAAGAAGCCGATGGACGATGGTTCGCTGAGGATCGAACGTTCGGTGTTGCACGTGGCGCATCCATAGTCGATGTCTCGGCGGCGTTCTTCTTTTGCTGTGCGACACTGTTGCTACGTGTCTCTGTAGTCATATGTGCCACACGTGCTTTGGGACGACGATTTACTGCACCGGCGTATGTAGGTTTCTCTGGTTTTTCTTGTTGAGTCGGAGACAACGTCGGGAGCCGGACGACCTCAGGCTTAGGTGAAGGCGCACGGCGCCTAAGAGCTCGGCCGTTTATTATGCTTGTGCGAGCTGCTGCGGTTGCTGCATGCTTCCGTGGGCAGCCGGAGAAGGATGATGAGTGCTTGTCGTCGCAATTGGCGCACTTTGGTTCTTGTTTAGAAGTGCAGTTCTTGTAGTGATGCGGTCCAGCGCAGATTTTGCAACGTTGTGGGCCTCGGCAATATTTTGCAACATGGCCGTATCTTTGGCATTTGAAGCACTGAACCGGTGGTCCAAAGTACTCTTCGACGGGGTGACTAGTGAAGCCAAGGAACACGCGCTGGGGCATCGGGCGGTCCGGACGAAACACAAGGATAACGCTTCCAGAGGGTCGTGGTTCGACAGTCCCATCCTCCTTGCGAAGGTATGCAACTTGTCGTTGCACGGACGTTACTCCGGCGTCAAGGAAGTACTCGAGGAGTGCAATGTCGGGATACTCAAGAGGCACATTCTTAATTTTTCCTAAATTTCTTGAGTATGTCTGTGGCACGGTTGCAAAGACCTTGATGTTTCCTAGGGATTGCAGCGTCAGTAGTTTGTTTGCGGATCCAAGTGATGCCACGTTCACAGAGAGGCTTCGATCCTTGTTGATCTTGTGTGACAATACCTTTTCTTGCGTTACCGCAACGATGTCTTTTGCAATTGAATTTGGGTTCACCTTCCAAAATGACGATTCAGGTGATGTCGGCTTGAAGATGACCGGAATTCCAGATGGCCTGTTCTTATGATACGACACTTTGATGAACGGTGTAGAGTCATCTTCGTCGTCCATGCATTAACGGATGATTTGTCCTCATCTGCATTGGATATTTCTTCTGTACGCACTCTCTTGGGTGGTGGAATCTGAGTGGTGTTGCGTTCGGGAGGGTGGCGACCTCAGGCGCGGAACCAAGAGTTGGGGCTGCGGCTCGCTGCTACCATGGCCCCGAAGAAACAGGCCTGGAGTGGGAGTACTGAAGGAGAACTTTTATATACAGTGAATATACAAGAGCATGGTCGACTAATTAATCGGCAATCGGCAGTCTGCAGTCGGCGGCTTCGGGCTCTCTGAGCCCAAGTTATATAGCCCTTCGAGGGCGAGAAGGCCCTCTGAGAGAGAGGAGCCTTCCCCGGTGTTGGAGTGTTCACGAGGTGTCCGAAGTGCGGGGGCGGCTGAGGCAATTTCCCGGTGTTCTTTCAGCGAGGGGCAGATGATGTAACCCCTCGACGTTCTTGCCGCGCTCCAGTGGCTGATGTAAGGAGTCGACGTTCTTGCTGAAACTCAACACCGACAGACCCACACACACACAGGCACGCACACGTAGGCCGGTGTTTCTCCTTGCGAGGGCCCGCGATTCCAGATGGTCTCGTGGCTTCAGGAAGACGTTCTGTTTTTAGTTTAAAGCCCCCAGTGAAGGCCGTCGCAACAGTGGCCATCTCAATGGTTGAGGTTTTTTGATTGGAAGGATTCATTTGATCGCAGGATCCTGATGGCTGCGAGGGTGGTGATCGGGACCATATGTAGCCGGTGGCCGTTGTTTGTGGGTCACAGCTTGGTGCGGTGCCGCATTCTCGGCCAGGGACGTTTTAATATAAAATTGCAAATGTGAAAGAACGCAGAAATGACAGGGAAAGCAGGAAAAGGTTTTGCTTACGCGGAGCGAGCAAATCGGGCTTCCTATTTCGAACACGTCTTCTTCCTTTTTTCTTCCACTTTAGCGAATAGTCGGACGCCGCGAAAGCGGCGTTTTCGGGTGGGCCAAGTAAGTTCATATTTTTGTAATGAGTTGCCGCAGACTGTCGCCGCGAAGCGGCGTAAAGCGCAGCGCGACGGATGGGTTAACGCGCGCCCCCGTTATTCGCTAAAACGACCATTCGCTCGAATGTCGCCGTTCGCTAAAATGTCATTCGCTCTTGTGATATGGACCCGTGTACAAAACTGACGGAAGCTTCGGCAGCCAGCAGTTGGGAAGAAGCCGCGCCGCGACGACAGCGACACTCGCGTTTGTTCATGATTTTTGTTGAATCTTCTACGGTCAATCATCAGGATCGCGACATCCGATAGCATGTCACTTAGGCTTTTCCGACGTCATTTCGGGACCACTTTCGATGCACAGGCGGAGTGGGACGCTAAACACACCAGTCGGGGATAAAGGAAGGCAACATATGCGAACGGGACAGTATGAGACATCTTTCCAGCTGGCAGTTTGTACATTTATTGACATCCCTCAGCGACGCCGATCGCTTCAGTGGCTGCCTGACTAAAGAGGGAAGGGAAAGGAAAGAAAGAAAAGGGATAAATGGGAAGGGTCTTGTCGGCGAACCTCGACGACGCCGGCCACAAATACTTTCCGGTCACTTCAGCCCTTCAGCGGCGGCAGAGGGAAGGGAGCGGAAGAAAGGGATAAACGGAAAGGGTCACTTCGCCCCGACGAAGACTTTTCATATTTATCCCTTCCTTCCCCTCCTTTCCCTGCCGCCGCTCAAGCGATCGGCGTCGTCGAGGGCTTCGCCGACAAGACGCTTCCTTTGTCCCCTTTGTTCCCCTTCTCCAGGGATTCTTTTCGTCATTATTTTCTTACCCCCTTTGTTTCTTTCTTTTCCCTTCCCTTTTTAGTAGCCTGTGCTGCCGCGTGTAGCACAAAAGTTCAGTGACTCTAGCAACTCTAGCCTAAAGTATTGAACGATCGAACTGCAGATGCCAGGGGGGGGAACAGGGGGATGGCATCACGTGACTTTTTTGAAGCCTAGTCATAAAAAAAATTCGGCCCGGAAGTGCGCCGGTTGGCGGTGTACTCTAAAATTCCACCTCGTTCGGTGGGATTTACGAGTTACGGAGCCGTCGAAACTGACGGGCGGAATTAAGACGGCGAGTGGTCCTGTCTGCATCTATTCTCGTGTCCCTGCTGTTTTGGCGTTTAACTTTAAGCATGACGGACGGAGCCGACCGAGGAGCGACGCGGCGATGCCCGAGATCGTCGAGATGCGGAGTCTGCGAACCATCGAAGCGTGAAATCCGCGTGATAACACAGAGCAGCGCTTGAGCCAGAGTTCTTAGACGGAGAAGCAGGAGAACGACATCAAAGGTGTAGTCTCTATCGAAGAGTCCCCTTGCAAAGTGTTTGCGATCGCGGCGGTCGCGCTTGATTGTGTGGACGAATCGTGCTGGTGTTTCCTAACCGCGATGGGATTGTGTAGTGTACGAAATTGCAGCAATCGGTCCGAGCGGTCGAAGAAGTCGCCCACTGGTGTTTCGTTTCATCGGTAATGCGCTCACCCTTTGCTGATGAAACGCTTCATTGGCAAAGGCAACTTATTGTTCACTAAATGACCACATGCTTGAGGATGAACCTATGGAGAACCACGCCTATACGCGGTCTGTTGCACAGAAGTACCTGGACATCAGACAGCGAAGCATAAGCACGGTGTCCACAGATGAACTATACCAACAGAAAGTAAGGCGAAGGCGCACCGAACTCGCACAGTTCAAAGGCCGGTAGGTATATATATAAGCCAGATTGAACAGATTGCCATCCTAGCTAAAGCTTCCCATTAAATCCAATTAGAATTCTAACTGGTTTTAATGGGTACCAATTGGTTTGAGTGGGTTCCAATTGGAAGCACACTGGCCAATGGGTCTCACTATTTTTCCAGTTGGAACCTGAATGGGTTCCAAATGGTTCCTGTTGGTTCCTGTTGGTTCCCATTGGCAGTGACCGATTGGTTGTCCAAAAACCCAATTGGTACCAATAAGAAAATTCCAATTGGAACTTAATGGGAATTTTCAACTGGGATGTCTTCTGTCAACCTTGTAATTATTTTGTTCGTCTGAAAGGGGTACCGTAACTATTTTATAAATCAATGTTGTGTTGCAAATCTATTGCTATGCGGTAAATAGGTGTTGTATATATTGTTTTAATTTTCGATGATTCTAATGTAAATAAAATACGTGAATGAAGACACTTCGAGACAAGTGGTGCTAGGCTTTACTCGCGGTGACAAAATGAAGCTGCCTCTACAAGGTAATTCAGTGATAATTTAATGTTGCAAACTAAATTCTGAGCTATTTTAAGGTTTATAAAAAGCAACATACTTATTACGCTGCATTAACTTCCCTCTTAATCTCGGAAATCTGGTGGTTGTGCGGTTTCGTATTCCTCAACCCATAGAGTTATTATGATGTAGACGGACTTAAAAAAGCACTGTCTTGGAGCGCGCGAGCGCGTAAGACGCGATTTAAGGTTGAGCGCTTTCTTGAGACAGTCTGCTGAGACGCTGCTTCGAGCGAGCCACTCGACTTACATTACCAAGCATCCTCGAGGTTCACCAACGACGTAGGTGCACCGCAAAGAAGTACTTTAGTTCTGAACTTCCACAGTTCATGCTCTATTCGTAGCGGTCGAGAATTACAAGGCAAAAGAACAACAAGCAGACCCTACAAATACGACACCCACCGCCTCAGCGCTCACTGCCTACTCCGTGAATACAGGCAAAAGACAAGCAGACGCTACAAATCCGACACCTACCGCTTCCGCGCTCACTGCTTATTCCGTAAATACAAGGCAAAAGAAAGACAAGCAGACGCTACAAATCCGTCACCCACCGCCTCCGCGCTCATTGCCAACGTTACTACTCGCTGCCTACTCCGTAAATTGAACAAACTACAGCTCACAATAATAGCGCGTCTACTAGAACCTACCAGAAAAAGTCACGTGGCGGGGCCGACTCGTCCCGAGATGCAAACCGTTTCCGGAAAAAATGTGAGGAGGGTAGGGGGAGAGGCGGCTTCAGAAGAAGTTGCCTTGCGGAGGCTAGGCTCGTGACGTCATGCCATCCCCCTGGGGGGGAAGGTGCCGCCGCTTCCAATGCACCCTCCTCAGAATTTACGGCGCTCCGTGGGGGCCGCCATGTTAAAACTTGAGACCAGTGTTGCTGCATCTATAGGTCGTCTTTAAGTTAGAGCTGACGGAGAAAATCTGGCCACGGCGCAACGCCGATGTACGCTGGAAGCTAGAGCCGGTTTGCTTTCGTTGTTTTTGTTTGGTCGGAGAAAATCTAGCAACAACGCACGTTCAAGTTTCAAAAAAGGCAAAAAAAAAGGCAAAAAAAAGGGGGGCCACTCCAGCCGAAGTGACAGCAAAATGGGAGGACTTTCAGGAACGAAAGCGGGAGGCATCAGCATTAATACAGGCCAAAATTGGGAGGGCAGGGGTCCAGTGGATGATAGAGATAAACCAAAAGGATAGGAATGCGGCAAAAAGGTTCTGGGAACACATCAGTGCACAGGGAAAAAATACTGAGGGGTACCAGCAGACACTAATCACACAGGAAGGGACAAAGGTAGAGGGGGAAGAGGCAAGGGAATACATTAGACATACAATCGAAGCAGCATTTTCAGAGCTAGAATCAGATCAGGCCATAGGGAATAATAGCATCTACACAACACAAGAGGAGGATCATAGTGAAGGAGAGGAAATGACCATAGGAGAATGGGAGAAAGCAGAAGGAAGGGTTCCGGCTGGAACTGCGACAGGTCCAGACGGCATACCAATGAGACTGATAAAAGTTCTAGGCCAAACAAGCAAATTGAAACTAAGGCAGGTGATTGACCAGATACTTATGGGAGGGGAGGTACCCAGTGACTGGAAATTGAGCAGGATGAGATTATTATATAAGGGCAGGGGAAACAAAGACAGTATCAAATCATACCGACCAATCACAGTAACTTCAGTAATATACAGACTAGCTATGCAAATCGTAAAAAGAAGAATGGAAGAATGGGCAGAGAGAAAGCAGATTCTGGGGGAGCTCCAAAACGGTTTCAGGATGGATAGACGATTAGATGATAACTTGTTCATAATCACTCAGTGCATAGAGATAGCAATGACAAGCCAAAGGCCATTATGGGTAGCATTTTTGGACATCAAAGGGGCATATGACAATGTGAATCAGGAAAAACTTTGGGAACAGCTAAAAGGGTATGGCCTAGGGGGAACCACGGTTAGGTTCCTAGAACGGGTTTATACGGAGAATAGGGTGATTATAAAATGGGAAGCCGAAACTACAAAACCAGCAGCAATAAAAAGAGGACTTAGACAGGGTTGCCCATTGTCTCCCCTGCTCTTTATGATATACCTCAGTGAGATGGAAAAAAGATTGGAACAGTGCAACCTAGGTTTTGACCTGAATTACATGGAGGAAGGACATAAGGTAAATCAACTATTGCCAGGGTTAATGTATGCAGACGACATTGTACTCGTATCAGAAAGCCGTGAGACAATACAGGAACTGATTAGGATTTGCAGCAGGGAAGGGGACAGTTTAGGACTAAAATTCAGTAGGGACAAGTCGGGTATAATAGTTTTCAACGATGAGAAGGGGGGACCCCTGGAGATACAGGACACAGTGATAGAACACGTAGAAAAGTACAAATATCTAGGGGTCTGGCTCAATGAAGGAAGGAAATATCTGGAGGAACACGAGGAGAATACAATTAGAAAAGGGAAAAGAAATTCATCTATTATGAAGCTCAAGGCACTATGGAACTATAACAGATATGAAGTGGTCAGAGGTATATGGAAGGGAGTGATGGTGCCAGGACTGTCATTTGGCAATGCAGTGCTGTGCATGAAATCTGAGGTTCAATCAGGGCTAGAAATTCGACAAAGAAGCGTAGGCAGATTGGCGCTGGGAGCACATGGAAAAACACCAAATGAGGGAGTACAGGGGGACATGGGATGGTCGTCTTTTGAGAGCAGGGAGGCAATTAGTAAGTTGAAATTTGAAGAAAGGTTGACTGAAATGGAGGATACGCGGTGGGCACGTAAGGTATTCAAGTATTTATACATGAAAAGTTTAAACACAAAATGGACAAACCGAACCCGAAAGCTTACATTTAAATATCTACACACTGGTGATGGGGCTGAACAGACTACGTCAGTGAAAAAGAAGGTGAAAGAGGCGGAGAGGGAAATTTGGGAGGGGAGAATGCAGGAGAAATCAGCTTTAGCAGTGTACAGGTCACGAAAGCAGGAGATAAGAAAGGAAAAGCTATTTGACAATTCACTGGGAAGTGCTTTGCTGTTCGAGGCAAGAACGGGAGTTTTGAGGACAAAGACGTATAGGGCTAAATTTCAGGAGACCGACACATTATGTGCCGCCTGCCATAATGATAGCGAGACACTGGAGCACTTGGTTTTGAAGTGCACGAGGCTTCGTCCTGCCCTCCCTGAAGGGGTAACGGATTTGGCCGGGGCCCTGGGTTTCACTGGCGACGATGGAGGGGGGTCCATATCACAAGAGCGAATGACATTTTAGCGAACGGCGACATTTGAGCGAATGGTCGTTTTAGCGAATAACGGGGGCGCGCGTTAACCCATCCGTCGCGCTGCGCTTTACGCCGCTTCGCGGCGACAGTCTGCGGCAACTCATTACAAAAATATGAACTCATTTGGCCCACCCGAAAACGCCGCTTCGCGGCGTCCGACTATTCGCTAAAGTGTCATTCGGTGAAACGTGGGCGTTCGCTAAAACGTCATTCGATCAAGTGAGTGCCTCCCCGATGGAGGGATGGTAGAAAAACAGATTACAGTGACAAAGAGACGATTAGAAGATTGGTGGAAATTATCTAGGGAAAATTAAATGATGGAAAACTAACTAGCACAGCTGGGAGCAGGCGGGACAGAGGAAAATTGGGACTCCCTCCCGCGTGGCTCCGGCCCAAAGTCTCAACCCTGTCTCCCAGTGGGTCCGGTGCTGGGGTAACGCCGAAAAGGTTTGACCAGAGGAAAATTGGCGACTCCCTCGCCGGGGGGAAGAGGCAGGGGGGTGATGTTTTTTAGTTTTTTTGCCCGATCCCCCGAAGGTCATCCTGGTGATATCCCACACTGCCTGGTGATAGTTGGGGGGACAAAAATTGGTCTTAAAAGGGCGGGAGGAATCACGTTTTTGTCTTTTTAGACTTAGGCTAGGTGGCGCAAGCTACCGCCCGTTACAAAGGGAATAGCCATTAACATCCATCCATCCATCCATCCAACATGGCGCCGGTATTGCTTCGGCGCTTCGGTTTGACCACGTTTGACGCGGTTTGCCAGCTCATGTAGCGAAGACGTGACCGGAGAAGTGCCCTTGTGATGGTCCCGGAAGACGGAAAGTATCATTCGTAATCGTCGTGCGTGCTTAGAAAGCGAAGGGAGTCACAGGGTCCACGAGTGCGCAACCACAAGCCAAGGTTCACGACAGCGCTCCGTTGACTTCGGCGATCTTGTTCTGGTGAAACACGGCGATGCGACAAAGAGTTGAAACGTTCGTGCTGTGTCGTGCGGTGCTTGGAGGTAGAATCCCATACTAACACGAAGCGCAAATTGGTTATTGTGGCGTTAAAATTCAACGGGTTCAGTTCCGTCGTCGTCGTCAGCTGATCCGGTCCAACTGGTCCGGGAGGACGCAGCGAGCGCTTTTAAAAGTAAATCATCCTTCGTTCCGTTTCAAAATGTGGAAGATTCTCGACGCATGCCGTGAGTAAAAAGCTGCGGGCGTTTTCAACAAAATTACGTCGTTTTAATTGAACAATGGGCTACGGATTCTTGACCTAGACCTGCCGTTGTTATGCTTCGTGTTGTCGGCGTTTGCACAGCGACGCACACCGCCCGAGTAGATGATTCGGTCCTGCAAACGACCGGTCATACAGAATTTCAGAGAAACAGAAGTCACCACTGATATTTTCTTGTAAATCTCGTGTGAATTGGTTGCGCTCGTCATGCGGTGTGAATAAATTAGGGCAACGTTTCCTACCTGCCTACGGATGCATGAACTGAGACCATTTTTTACGTAGTGAACGTAGCGTTTTTTCTTTATTTTGGAAAAAGGTGTTGATGAATTTATTATGGTACAATCACTTGAGAGTTCAGAAATTGGAGAGAGCGAACATGCTTTCTCAACTTCGTCACTTTTCTCTCTGGCATTGCCCCTAGTTTCAAGTTGCAGTTTCACTAGACATACCTACTAGCAGGTACAAACTGCTCTAAAGTAAATAAAAGTCTGGTGAGTCAGGGCGGTGCGGACTCCGTGTTTCGCGCTTTTCGCAAGGTAAGTGCTTTTGCGAGGTATGCGGAATACGCAAACGATTTTGTTATGCTCGTCGGTTGCGTCTCCAGCAAAACGAATAAGATGATCTACAAAGGCGCAATCACAAGCCAATATTTACGATAAAGGCCCGTTCACACTCTTGCGACTGCTTGCGACCTCTTAAACCTGGGTTCCTTAAAACTTCTTAAACCAGAGAACACACTGGCGCCATCTATTGGGAAGCAGTGTAAACTCGGCGGTCCGGCATATTTTTTTTTATTATTTCTCGCGCAATATCCTTTCTTTTTTGGCTCGAAAAACTTTTGTCAGTGTTATAAACGAGCCTTTCTATGGGTATTACGCACATTTGACCTTGGAAATCCCGCAAAACCTTCGCTTTTGTGAAATGCAGTTCTAGGGTCGCCGCATAGATGGCGCCACAATGTCAGTGTGTTCCCTCATTCTAAAAACATTTAGGAAGTTGTAAGAGATCTCGTCTCTCTCAGTCGTACTCGGTCACAAGAGTGTGAACGGGCCTTTACAGTGCATTTGATTCGGTGGTCCGTGTAGTTGTATTTCACCCTGCTTTCTGCAACAGCGTGACATGACGAAGAGCTGGAACGTTCACGCGGTTTGTGCTGGGCTACCGGTTGACCCAGGGGCGGATCAAGAACTCCGTTTTTTTTTCGTTTTTTTTTTTTTTTTTTTTTGGGGGGGGGGGGGGGGGGCGAGGGGGGAGGGAAAATCTAAACTCTAAAGCAAGATAAACAGGACTCCGGTTGCGCCTTTTGTTTTAACCGCCGCAGAACCACACTGCGCCGACGGCCCCTAGATGTGCGCCGCTGCGTCGACTTTTGGTTCTAACTTCTGCCGTGCTTTGAAACCGCCGCCGCGGACTTCAGTCTAAGCGACGGAGTGGTTCTCCAAGTATGTGCGCCTGCTAGGGTGCGGCCTACCCTATTTCGAACCCTCGTCCTTGAGTACCGAGCTTCCTACCACCTGGCAGGGCGGGAGTTGGTTTTATTTCGGGGAATCCACCCATGTCAAATCGCCCTCCAAGAAGGGGGCGGGGGGGTCGACTGTTTGGGGGGTAGGCGGCCGCCCCCGTCGCCTCCCGCCTCCCCCTTGGGTCTGCCCCTGGATTGACAGAAGCCCGCGTCGCCCGCATCGTGAGAGTGCACTTGGGCTGTTGTAGTGGCTCTAGGCTGTTGATGCTGAAGCCTTTCATCCGCGGCTTGCCGTCAGCTGATCCGGCTGCTCGACGGTGAGGAAGCGGCGAAAGGGACCTCTGAAGCAAATCTAAATCCTTGTTCATCTTGGGGGATGCTGCGTCGTGGTGACGAGCGAATCCCGACATAGAAAAGGAACGGCGGTTTTATTGCCTCGGCGGCGTCGGTCGACGGACGTTCCTCTGTCCCGCGTGACTGTGTAGCGGGCGGCCGTGCTTCCCTGAAGCAGACGACGACGAGGTTTTATAGCGCCAAAATGCTGGTGATTGTGCGTCGCCACAATCTAGTTATCCGGTGTCAAAGTGTGGAAGGTGTCCAAGTGTACTGAGGGCGGGAACTACAGGCGTTTTGCCTTGCTTTCGTAACCGAAACCAGAACAGCGAGATAACTGCCTGCGTACTCCAAAATGATGGAAGCAATAAGTTGCCAAAACCTGTTTTTAGGGTTTCAAGCCGAGTAAACAAGACAAATATAATTAAACTTCGTTGTTAGTATGCAGGAGGACTTATATAACACAACAATACATTCTTTCCAAAACAAAAAAGAAAGTAAAACTTCGTCCGCCGTATATGGCAGCAACTTCTCCACTGCGAAACCTATGCTGGCAACGTAAGCGGTTTTAATATGGCAGCCTCCGCTTTGCGCCGCGTTCCCTTTCCCTCCTTCCCCCCCCTGCGCAGATGCATTACATTACTTTTGGCTTGGAGTAATATTGGTAATATGTTACGCCAGTTGGCCACTTTTATAATCTCAAGAGAGAAATAAATGATGTAATTTACTGTTTGAGATGTTGAGCACAAGAAATATCTGAAAGCAACGTGATCATTATTATCATCATCATCTTTTTCGACCTTTTTTGCGCTTTTGAAGGCGAAGTAAACGAAGTCAGCCAAAGCCGCCAAAGCCGTGAAGCGTGAAGCTCCAAACCGCTCCAAACACTGTGCTCGTGGCTGACCGAACGCGAAGCGTTCATGATCAGGCCAAGCAAGTGCGGTAAATAATCACCGCGTTGTTAGTGTATTTGCTCGTTTATGGTGCTCTTTTCAGTTGTAGTTCACAAAAATCTCGCATTCATCTGTTTTGCACTCTTCATAATCAAGCACCCGAAAGGCCATGACTGATGAAGCCGCAATCATGGGCAAGTTAGAGTGCTTGAAAGAAATCAGGTACTGTCATTTTGATTCTGCTACGCTCAAGCCACAAGAAAGCTGGGATAATGCGGGAAAAAATGCGATTTTTTGTTTGTATTCTAAAATTCCAGAGCACGTACGGTTCAGATGGAAAAGCTCAAGTCGCGGCTCAGGCACGAAATCGAGTCCACAGAGAACGAGGAGCGATGTCTTCAAGAGTATCGCCACGAAATGGAGCTACTGCTTCAGGAAAAGATGGCCCACGTCGAGGAACTGCGGCAGATCCATGCCGACATTAATGTGGTAAGCGAAAAACTATCCCAATGTGTATTCGCACGTGGCTTCGGGCGTTTACATGAATTGGCCGTACCACAAACCTGAAGGTCCGTCGGACGATCTTGAGTGCTACTTGCTTTCAAGCGATCCGTCCATATGAAGTGCACTCGTTTCTGCTAAACGCGCTAACAGTGAGCTTCTACCTATGTTTTGCTAGAGATGACAAGCATAATTGGATGAAAGGTAAGTATAGAAAAAGCGTTTTGGAAGCTCATTGTTAGCATATGCTCAGCATCAAAAGATAAAAACTTTTGTATGGATCTTTGTACTGCACAAAGTGGATCTGATCGTGAATACAGCAACTTGCATCTGCTACACTCTGCCTAAGAGGGTACAACTTGTCTGGTAGAGTATGACTACTCACTTAGATTTCTTAATGTGCACCATATACATAGGGATTACACAAATGCACGCCACTGCAATGTCTATCCACATAGAAACTGGCAAGTGTTAGAATTGCACCCATGATAGCTTAGTCTGCGGCACTACAAAGGCACGGTTTTTATGCCATATGGTCATATAATGAAAAGACATGTACAGCATGGTACAGCAGTTCGTACATGTCTTTTCTAAGCACCCAGGAAAGTGTGCAAAAGGACTGCACAAGATAAGACTTGTTGAAGGTTCGCAACAAAAGAAGAGATGTGCTTGTAGAGTGCCGATAAAAATGAGAGCTGAGGTTGAAAGGCAGATAGAACAGCTTCTAGAATGGAGTATGATCTATCCAGTTGAATCAGAGTTTGCTCATCCGGTAGTGTGTGTAGCGAAGAAGGATGGGAGTGTGAGATTGTGCATCGATTATAGGCAATTAAACGCGATCACTGAAGTCGATGCCTTTCCAATGAATAATGCTACCGAAATGATCTGGATGGTCGCGAAGGCGTCGTACATAACAGTACTGGACCTAACCCGTGGGTATTGGCAAATACCAGTCGAAGAACGGTCTCAGAAGTTCACAGCATTCGTAACCAATCGTGGGCAGTACGCATGGAAAGTTATGCCCTATGGGTTGAAAAATTCAGCGGCAACTTTTCAGCGCGTGATGAATGAAGTGTTGCGACCACACAGAGAATATGCAGGCGCATATATCGATGACATTGCAATATATTCTTCTAAGTGGGAAGACCACCTTTTGCATGTAAAAAGCGTTCTCGAAACCTTAAGTCGCGTGGGGATTGCGGTGAAGCTGTCCAAATGCAGGTTTGCCCAGGGAATGGTCATGTACCTCGGCCACCAGATCGGCTCTGGGAGGCATGCTCCTGACCCCGTTCGTATCAAGGCGATTCAGATTATGGAGAGGCCAAAGACGAAGAAAGAACTGAAGAGCTTTTTAGGGCTAAGGAACTACTATAGAGACTACATTGCGAACTATGCTGAAGTGGTGTTGCCGTTGACCGCGCGAACTGGAGACAGGACTCCGAACGTGTTAGAGTGGGGTGAAGAGGAGGAACAAGCGTTTCAAAAGGCAAAGTGTCTCCTGATGGAAGTCCCAGTCATGAGAGCGCCAGATGCCAGCCAGCCTTTTGTTCTGTCCACCGACGCATTGGATAGAGCTATAGAGGCATGTCTTGCCCAAAGGGCAGGTGATGGGAAAGAGTACCCGGTGGCGTTTCTCAGTAAAAAACTAACTGATCCCCAAACCAGGTGGGCTGTAATCGAACGCGAAGCTTACGCGATTGTGTGGGCCTTGGGTCAGTTGGAAACGTGGCTATTTGGGGCGGAGGTCGAAATTCGCACCGACCATAACCCTTTGCAGTATTTGGCGTCAGCAGCACCAAATAGTGCGAGGCTGACTCGTTGGGTGCTAGCGTTGCAAAAATTTAACCTGAATGTCCAGTACGTAAAAGGGACGAGAAATGTCCCTGCTGATGCGTTGTCAAGGCTGTAGCCGGGTGGAGTTTTGTTTGTGGTTAATGTACTTTAGATGTTCTCAAGAAGTTTGTCAGTCTTTCTAGTGATCATTCACGCCGAATGGATGGGAATGTGCGCGCAGTTCGTTTTCTTTTGTTCTAAATGTTACGATTGTAAAGGAATACACAAATTGTGATTTTTTTATTGGAAAAGAAAAAAAAAAAGGGGGGGGGGGGGCGTGTCATGCATGTGGCATGCACGCCGTCGCCGACGGGTTATCGTGCTTTGTGATTGTTATATTTTTGTTACCCGTGGTGTGCGCTGATTGGTGCGACGAGAAAAAGACGAAGTGACGACGAAAGGACCGAGGCTGGAGACGGTGCGCGAGGAGAGAAAAGGAACGCGGTGCGCTGGAGCTGGTGCAAGCACGACTTCGAACCGGAATAAAACGCTTTCCCCCCAAAAGGCTGGCTCCCTGCCTTCCCGGGTCCCACGGCGCCCAAACCACAAGCCGTGACTGGTGGTACACACACTGGTCGCTTTAACTGCCTCCATTGCTGCTGGGCTGTTAGAAAAAATTTGGAGTTCAAAGTATACTCTACACTAATGCAAGTTACTATCTTTAGAGCCCTGGAGAGAGGCCAAGTTTGTGCAAAGGAAGCATTTCGAGTGTGAGGTAGTAAGTATTAGGTGTGCTCGCTGAGAGAACATAACACAACAATGTGTCTCTATCATTTCGCCTAAATGCAGCATATCATTTTGCCTACATGCAGCGTAAGTGTGCTCACTAGCTGGTGACTCCAAGTATAGGTCTGCACGGGCTGGCCTGGCCCGCGTGTTGGGCTCGGCCTTCACGGCCACATTCATTTAGAGCCCGGGTTGGGCACGGGACTTGCATTCAAGTCCACCAAGCAAGTCAAGACGGCCGTTACTTTTTTTTCTGAGCAGCAGTGTTTTGTTGGAAGTGTGTTTGGGGGGGGTGACTACAGTTGGGGAGATCCAAATGTTGAAAACATGTGTGTGTGTGTATCTGTGTTTGTACGGTTCAGTTTGTGTGAACCGAATGCTCTTCCAGAGCACCAGTTGGTGGCGTTCATTTTCGTCGCTGGTGGTGCCGCCACCATAGTACAGTCGCTTCTCCCCTTCCACACGCACACATTTGCGCCTACACAGTGCGCACCCTCGCAGGCATAGACCATCTGTACGTACGAGTGCCTGCATCCACATTATGAGTGAAGAGGTTCCTATAGGGTGCGTTTTCTAAACAATTTCTCACAGACAACCGCAAAAGATAGCAATATTTTTTTTTTTTTTTTTCAGTTGTGCACAGCAGGAGTGGGCAATTTAGAACTTTGCCGGTATTTTGTCTGAATCCATCTCAACGTTTTCCTTCCTTTTCAACCTTGTCACATGGTTTTGTTTACTGTCGTTTGCCATTTTTATTTTTCCCATGCGGGTTTGGTCGCAAAAAACAAAAAATGATGGGGGCGATTTCTTTTTTTTTTTAGTGAGCTGCCTGTGCTTACAGTGTGGTCTGACTAATAAAAGCAGCCCAAAAAAAAAAGGAGAAAGGATGCCTACTGTATTGGCGGGTACCATAGTCAACATGTCTGGCAGTGGCAAGCAAACTGCCTCGCAATTTATGAGCTATTCATATTGGGTGAAAATAGAGCGGGCCTCAGCGTGCTTGTGAAAATTGCCGTCAAAACGGGCCGGGCTGGGCTTCTAAATATCGGCCCGTGCAGACCTCTAACTCCATGACGAGTGATGTATGAATGCAGCTTGGGGTCTTTACACTGCTTCCAGGAGGCACGTTTGCTGAGGATTGGATCTCCTCTTGAATTTCCATTTCCCTAAGGTATGCTGAGATTATGTCAAAAGAACCGAAAAACGTATTGTACAGTCCTTGGAAGTTTTTAGAAGCAGTTACAGGACTCATAAGGATTGAAGCTTTGTTCACCTGTGTCCTAAAGGATCAGATGTGTGTGCAATCTCAATCTATATTTCTTTGTGTCTCTGGGTTAACATGTTTAGTTAGACTGTCACCATTTGGTGGGTCTCTTCACCTGAAACCAGATTCTAACAAAAGGAACAACATGGGAGCTGAACTTGTCATCACTTCAAAATAGACTTTTTTCATTTTATAAGGTTGGCAGAGCCCAAATGTCTATGCAACGCTGTTAAGAGGGAGTGCACCTCCAAGCAGTTTTTCACCGTTTTAAAAACATTCTCACGTGATAGACATTCTATGTATCTTTCTGTATTCTTTTCTCAAGACATTGACAGCGTATCGAGGGCTTAACCATGACAAATTTCTAACCACAGGTTTAATTATATTAAAAAAAAAATCGTGAAAATAGTCAACATCCTTTACAAAATCTACCGAATAAAAAGTATGTCAAATCTTTCAATTAATCCCTTCAAAATTTAATGCAGAACCGATTGATATAAAACAATTTTGATGTAAGTTTATCCATTACTTGAAGCAAGGCGTTGGTGCTTTTTTTTCTTTATTTTTTAGATGTTTTTTTATTTTGCGAGATCACGCTCGCTGTCCCTTCATCCCGATCCGTCGGTTTAAAGACATGAAGTAGTTATCGGTGTTCCTCCGCGCTTTCATTCGCTTACAGTCTGCCTGTCCGTCCGTCAGTTGAGCACTGCTTTCCCTCGGATTTGTCGCTTCTGTATAGGTCTGCGTGTTTCGTGTTTCCACCAGCCTTGAAGCTATGGGTCGCAACAAGCCTTCGTATGGCAAGCGAAAGCACTGGAAAATTTTTATTTGTGAGCGTGTCCCTGTGAAAGTCACAGCTGATGAGGTTGATGATTCTGAGCGCTCTTGTGGTGGCCCACATGATTCTGTGTCTGGAAGCAATGACGGCAGTGTTGAAGTGGTAACCGCGCAAGACTTAGCGTCCAGGCTCCGTGGTGAAGGAGAACCGGTATGTCCTTCGGCCTTGGGGTTGCAGATATCGGAAAACACATGTGCACAAAGTAGCTCCTTCTTTGCCTCCTTTCTATTTTTCACGGACGTCCTCTGACCTCCGTTGGGTTCGTGGTCACCAGAATCTGACGTGGGGAAAAATGAGTTGCGAGCTCCATAGTCAGGGTATTTCTACGGCAGGGTGATAACTTGCTGTTCTTCTGGAAATTCTATAGTGCCCAAAAAGGTTGCGTGGGTAATGATTAGGGTATGTTTTTCCTGGTGTTTATTTTTGGAGAAAAAATCGGTCGGTGTTTTTCGGTGTTTATTTTTTAAACACCAGTATTTTGGTTGAACGTCTCGTGACGATGATCCACAAAGCCACTTTCGCTGGCTACTTCCGAAGGCTGCACCGAACACCTTGATCCGTCAGTGAGGCGTCCCTAACTAAAACTTCCCTTCGCTAACCTGTCACAGCTTACAACTTTTGGAGGTGATAGATCAGATAGGGAACAATGAGGGAAGAGAAATTTCGGCACATACCTAACCTGAGCGGATAGAGAGAAGATGGAAGCTCTCCCCTCTTACCGAGTCCTTCTTTTGTGTATCTCAGGCGGGCTTTTCTTTTTCTCTCGGCTGTGGTTTCCATAAGGGAAAAGGGAAACCTGCAGATGACGCTCTCTCAAGGCCAAAGCAAAAATGCAACTGAGAATCAGTTTTGGGGTGCGAACTTCGAATAGCATATGTCACTTGGAGAACGAAACACGGCGAAGCTGTCTTTTACAACATAGAGTTCACAGCCCGAACAGTAAACTTACAAAATATGTGAACTCAAGACCACCGTCCATTGTATTCAAGTCTCTAGGTCATTGCTCGCCCTCTCACGGCGGAAACTGGAAGCGCTCTAGTGAGGGTCCCCCGGTTCTCCTGCTCAGCGGGTACAACGAAACTGCTCGCGATTATGGCTGGAGGAAATGTCATTTCTGAATGCAAACAACACTCCACCGTCCCAATGTAGCGATGCAGCTGGTATTTGATTGTGCCTTACTATCTAAAGGGTTTTAGTATTGAATATAAAAGCAAGTGCCGTGCGTTAGTGCAGGAGTTGCGTGCTCCCCGCTGCATATGCGCGCCGTTGTCATGCGCCAATCAAAGACCGCAATCTTGGGCTCTGCTCATGGGCAGTGTGAAACACGCAACATTAACGCAAAGACGCAGTGCTTGCGCTTGCTCATATGCGCAATACTAAAACTCGCTTCTGTTTCACCGGTTTTCCAACGCCAACGAGACATGCTGCAGTGAGCAGACGTGCAAGTGGTAGGCGTTCCCTCGAATTGGAAAGATGAGCTTGGCAAAATGATGGTGCGTAAAAATTAAAGAAAATAAATGATATGAGAAGTTTCGTAATTAAAAAAATAAACGAAATTCCTCTTTGGTTTTTCTGGGCGTTTGGTCGGGAAGGATTGGCGTGAACTTTGAAGTTCTGCCGATTGTCGAAAATCGCGAATTTGATAGCACCGTATGCTTTACTCACAATTATTGCCATTTTACCTGGATTTCTCAGACTAGCTAGAATATTTTCATTTATTTTAGACTATTTTTATTTTTATCTTGTTAATTAAAAATGCTGCAATTGGTACCAGTGGAGATAATTTTCAAACTTTGGATTGCCATAGTTGTTTGCACATTAAAATTAGATAGTAAGCCACACGACAATCACAATAATGTGCCATTTAACCATAATAGCCTTTAAAGAAAGGTTTCACTGTTTTTTTTTAGCATATGAAAAACTTTGATATCATTATCAAGTTAGACTTAAACACTGCATTAATATGAAGTCCCATGCGTCACGCATGTCTTAAAAAACAAACCTTTGTTGTCTAACTCGGATTCCGTTTGGGCGGTTTTGGTTGTGAGAATAGCAATTCTTAATTTATATGTTTTGTGAACTTATTCAGAATGCATCATCTGTGGCGATATTTTGCATAATTTGGATTGATTTTGTTATTCTTGTGCTTAAAATAAATGCTAAAGCAATTAATCATCCGAATGTTCAAAAACCCATTAAAGGGCCCGCAGTTCATTATTTTACATGACATTTATCTGAGTGAGAAAAATCAGCAAGAGCACAGAAATATCAGCACTGAATTTTTCAACAAATAAAACATTTTGATACTTCTGAGGTGTATGAAAGACCCAATCTTTAAAAGGTCACTGAACTCTGCAAAATATTTTGAAGTGTCTGAATCGGATAGGTATATGTCACAAAATAAAATGTCCGCGAACCATTTCTTTAGCTTAATAATTATGCTGTGAGACACATATTGAATTGGAAAAACAATGAACGAAATTAACACCTACCTATATCGTGAAATTCCATGAAAAGTAGAAGTTAGTTAAGTTAGTTTAAATTTTGTTCCTGAATTAAAACGAGCCTCCTGGCGTAAGTATTACGCAAAACACCGTTTTTGTTTACAGGATAAAGAGGTTACCTGTGGGCCTAACACCCTGGCATCCTCGTATAAGCGGGGATAATTTGTGTTGCTCAGTGAAGCCAGCACACCAGACAGGCTCAGCAACTGGAATACCAGCTGCACGCATCTCCGACCCTCACTATAGCCGCCATTTTGAAAAACGAGTTGCGCCACCTATAGACAGTTGGAGTCGAGAATAGGACCTGCACGCATATATAAAAAAATAGGCACAAAAAAAAAAATTCCCCCTAAATTATTGCTCTAGTGGTTGTGTCAGGTTGGTTGGGTTCGTTCTGGACACCTACCAACTCACAATTTAGAGGTCAAAGAAATCTATCCCACTCAGGCTCAAAGCACAGGGAGGACTAATAGATAGCAAACAAACTACAGAGCAGAAACGCACTTATGGACTCTATTTCCACGTTCTACTGACGTTTGTGGACATTCGTTTCATTCCAATTAGAGACGTCCATTTCGGTATATCAGAAAAATTTGGATTCGCCTCTCAGTGAGTGCGTTGTCTTTTTATGAATACTGATTTCTTCTTTTCTTTTTTTTTGTGTCTATGGGATATCACGGTGGACAGAAAAATTGATAACAAAAACGGTAAAAGCAATTGTGCTTCGAGAAAGAGGGCTGTTTGTTGTCTTTGCGATCAAGAGTGTTTTCTGAGCCACATCACCCGCATTCCTGTGACACGTCGCTCGCTTTTGCGTCGCACCCCTCGAATTTCGTTTCGTGTCCAGTTAGACCATTATGATGCTCGTAGGAGCCGTTTCAAAATTCTACCTTTCTCTCCTCTCTGGCCTCGTAGGACCACCGAGCTCGTCCAATAGCTGCAATAAAGGAGAAGCGTCCGCTCTCTTGCGGCAGAGCAAAAATTTCCAATCATACCATTTGTGCATTCGTTGCTTTTATAACATTGTGGCACCTTGTCTTTTATCCTTTCCTCGTCCATTATTCTTTCTGCACATTACGGTTGTTATGGCGACAAGTACGATTGCACTCTCGATTTTGAACGTTAGCTCAGAGCAGAAACCCAAAATGTTGGGTAGGTGATGACTCAGGATATTGCGGTGCGTCCCAAAAATGATGCCTTTATATAAATAGAGTTGCTCTGTGGATTTAGCACCCCTTCAAAGATTTCCAGCTGTTATGTATTTGGAATGCTGCCATGTTGTTAGAGAAAAATGTGACTTTGGTTACTGTGTCTAGTTCGAAATAGACCATCGTGATGCTGATAAGAGCTGTCAACGCAGAGTGCTACTTTCTCTCCCATCTGGCTTTAGTAGGACCACCGAGCTCGTCGAAATAACCACAAACAAGGCGGGAGTGTCCGCAGCTTTGCAGCAACCTCTTCAATTGGTCTTCAATTGGTTTAAGAGCCTTGTCTATTAATATATACTGTAAACGACTTATTTTTCGCGGGCTCAGTATTTCGCGATTTAAATCGAAGCTGAAGTTTTGGAATAATTCACGGGTTCTAATTTTCGGGACGTGGTGGGATCTCAATATAGTTTACATTTTACCGGAATTGTTTGCGAAAGCTATTTTTCGCAAATTGTAGGCAATTTGCAAAAATTAGGTCTTTGCAAGAATTAAGTCGTTTACAGTATTACTCTAAAAGACTTATTTTTTGCAGGCTCAATATTGTCACGGGTGGTGACCAGAATGACAATAAATAAACAGGAAGAAATAAACGTTTAATGTGGCAAACTTGTGCCGAAAACAAAAAGGAGAATAGAAAATAATAACAAAGCGTCGCGAGCGTCGAGGTCGGCGAGACAGCAGAGTCGAGCGCTGGGGCGAAACTGGCTGCAGATCAGGAGGCGGAGTCCCTTATGTACGCGCGTTGGGTTCTGGAACAATCGGCCCAGATTGTTCGGCGACTGGAACATTCGGAACTCGATCATACGAGAATGTTCTCGAACACACGAGAACGCAATGTTGAAAGAACAAATAAAAGATCATTCCACTGACTGGAATCGAACCCAGACTTTCTGCGCGACAGTCAAGCACGCTAACCACTCGGTCACGCGCGCGGTCGCTCGCCGGCGAGCGTGGCATTACTCCCCCCTTTAAAAAGGCATTGTCTCGATGCCACGTAAAAGGCAACAAAACAGAGCGAAACAAACAAAAAAAAAAATGGGAACATACGGAGGCTCGCCAAACACAATCCTATCAAGCGGTGCACAAGATCACAGTTCGCAGTCTTATCGCGCGTAGTACGGCTTGAGGCGCACGACGTGGACGACTTCCGGTCGTGGAGCGCGGCGTGATGAAGTCCGTGTTCCGTCGGGCATCACCTCGTAGTTCAGATCCCCGAGTCGACGAAGTACTTTGTAGGGTCCGAAGTAGCGCTTTAGGAGTTTCTCACTGAGACCACGGCGACGTATCGGTGTCCACACCCACACCCTGTCTCCGGGCTGGAAGTGGACGTCCCGACGACGGAGGTTGTAGCGGCCAGTGTCGACACGTTGTTGGGCTTGAATACGGTGTCTGGCGAGCTGGCGGACTTCTTCTGCTCGTTGGGCAACCACCTGGGCGTCGTCGCTTCCGTTGACAGCCGGTTCGTGGGGTAACATCGCGTCCAGCATTGTCGTTACTTTGCGACCATGAACCAGTTGGAAGGGTGTCACCCCGGTGGTCTCTTGCACGGCCGTGTTGTAGGCAAACGTGACGTACGGCAACACCTCATCCCATGTCTTGTGCTCTACGTCGACATACATGGAGATCATGTCGGTGATAGTCTTGTTGAGTCTCTCCGTCAGCCCGTTGGTCTGCGGGTGGTACGCCGTTGTGCGCCGATGGCTGGTGTGGCTGAGACGAAGGATTTCTTGCGTCAGCTGGGCCATGAACGATGATCCACGGTCTGAGATCAAAACTTCGGGAGCGCCGTGCCGGAGGACGATGGACTCGATAAAGAACTTGGCGACTTCCACAGCAGTCCCTACAGGAAGGGCTTTCGTTTCGGCGTACCGTGTGAGATAATCTGTGGCGACAATGATCCATCTGTTTCCTTGCGTCGATGGTGGGAAAGGACCAAGTAGATCCATTCCGATCTGCTGGAATGGTACGGTCGGGGGAGCGATCGGATGCAGGAGACCTGCCGGCTTCGTCGGCGGTTTCTTGCGTCGCTGGCACTCGTGGCAGGACCGTGTGTAGAAGTGAACGGTCTTCGGCAGCTTGGGCCAGTAATACCTTTCACGGATCCGGGCCAGCGTACGGCTGTAACCAAGGTGTCCGGACGTCGGGTCGTCGTGGCAGGCTTGGAAGATCTCCGCTCTAAGGTCGGTAGGGATTACCAGCAGCCATGGTGTGCTGTTGTCTCCGAAGTTCTCCTTGTAAAGTACACCTTGTCGGAGGACGAAAGTCGGCAGGGCTCTCGAGAAGACACGGGGGACACTACCCCCTCGTCCTTCGAGGTGCTCGATTAGCGCGCGCAACTCAGGATCGTCTCTTTGACGTCGTGCCATGTCGTCGGTGTTTACTGCACCTAGGAAGCACTCGTCGTCATCGTCGTTGCTACTGGCGGAAGGTGTTTCGACGGGGGCTCTGGACAGGGAGTCGGCGTCGCTGTGCTTGCGGCCTGACTTGTAGACCACAGTCATGTTGAACTCTTGTAGTCGTAGACTCCATCGAGCGAGGCGTCCTGACGGGTCCTTGAGGTTCGCAAGCCAGCAGAGCGAGTGGTGGTCCGTGACTACACGGAACGGGCTCCCGTACAAATACGGACGAAACTTCGTGATTGCCCAGACGACAGCGAGGCATTCTTTCTCAGTCGTGGAGTAATTTTTCTCCGCCTTGGACAGTGTTCGACTTGCGTAGGCGATAACTCGCTCGGTGCCGTCTTGCACTTGAACCAGTACCGCGCCAAGTCCAGCGTTACTTGCGTCCGTGTGAATTTCGGTTTCCGCATCTTGATCGAAATGTCCTAGAACAGGAGGAGTCTGCAGTCGTCGCTTCAGCTCGTCGAATGCCTGCTGCTGCTTCTCGGCCCATTCGAACTTCTCGGCGTCCTTTGTGAGGTTTGTGAGTGGTGCGGAAATCCTTGCAAAATCCCGGATGAAGCGCCGATAGTAGGCACATAGTCCAAGAAACCTTCGCACGGCCTTCTTGTCTGTCGGTGCTGGAAATGCTGCGACGGCGCGAGTCTTCTCTGGATCGGGGCGAACGCCTTCGTTACTAACCACGTGACCTAGGAACTTCAGTTCGTCATAGGCGAACCGACACTTTGACGGCTTCAGGGTGAGTCCGGCGGTCCGTATGGCTTGGAGAACTGCTCGGAGTCGTCGCAAGTGCTCGTCGAAGTCGCTGGAAAACACTACGACGTCATCGAGGTAGACGAGACAGCTCTGCCACTTCAGTCCTGCCAGTACGGTGTCCATGACACGCTGGAAAGTTGCTGGAGCCGTGCACAGTCCGAAGGGCATCACTTTGAACTCGTACAGCCCATCTGGCGTGACGAAAGCTGTCTTCTCTCGGTCCCGTTCGTCGACTTCGATCTGCCAGTAGCCGCTCTTCAGGTCCATGGATGAAAAGTATCGGGAGTGGCGCAGCCGGTCTAACGTGTTGTCGATGCGGGGAAGTGGATAGACGTCTTTCTTCGTCACTGCGTTCAGCTGCCGGTAGTCCACGCAGAACCTAAGCGTTCCGTCCTTCTTCTTAACCAGTACAACTGGAGAGGCCCACGGACTGCTTGAAGGTTGGATTATGTCGTCGTTCAGCATCTCTTGCACTTGCTCCTGGATCACCTCCCTTTCTTTAACGGAGACTCTGTACGGCGATCGATGCACAGGGCGCGCGTCCTCCTCAGTAACGATGCGGTGTTTCGCAATGGCGGTTTGGCGCACCCTCGACGACGTCGCGAAGCAGTCACTGTATTCGGCGAGAAGTTCCCTTAGCTGCCGTTGTTTCGGGCCTGGAAGCTTGGGGTCAATGTCGAGCTGCGCTGGTGCCGTATCGTGTTGCTGAGGTGGGAATGATTCATCAGCAATCGCGGCGATTTCGGCGGAGTTCCGAATTTCCTCGACGTGGCCTACAGTGGAACCTTTCGTGAGGTGTTGCGCTTCTTGTCGAAAGTTTGTCACGAAGACCACGGTGCGCCCATCCTGAAGTTCAGCCACTCCTCTTGCGACGCCTATTCCTCTTTCTAGGAGTAATTGAAGGTTGCCTTCAAGAACAACTTCGCCGCAGGTAGCTGCATCAGCCACAACGGGTACGACAACACTTGATCGCGGCGGCAGGTTCACGTGGTCGGCAGCGACTCGGACGGTGGCTGACGCTGTTTGAGGTTTCTCTGAAGACGGAACAGGCTTGCGCAGCGTCAATCTGTTCTCACCAAGGTCGATGACGGCGCCGTATTCACACAGAAAGTCCATGCTGAGAATAACGTCTCTGGAACAGTCTTGTAGAACGACGAACTTCACAGGGCACGTCTCACCGCGGATCTCGACGCGAGCAGTGCATCTCCCGATGGGTGTGATGAGGTGCCCTCCGGCGGTTCGTATTTGAGGTCCATCCCACGGCGTCATGACTTTTCGAAGGCGGCGGGAGAGCCTTCCACTCAAGACTGAGTAGTCTGCTCCGGTGTCCACGAGTGCAGATGCGTCGTGGCCGTCGATGACGACGTTTAGGTTATTGGACACCACTGCAGCGGCGTCGTTTTGGTCTCTGGTAGCGTTCGAGTGGGGGCCCCCCGACGTTCGTGGAGGATCTTGGCGTCGGTCGTCTTCGGCAACTCCACCTCCAGGGGTTGCCACGCCTAGTTTCCCCGGCGAGGAGCGAGGGGGGACAGGCTTTCACGTCGTGGTCGGTGCATCGGCGAAGCTGGACGTCGCGGTGACGGCGACCGGAACTCGCGTTGGGACGCAGGCTCGGGGGACTGAGGTCTTCGCAGGTACTCGTCGATCTCAGTAGGGCGTTCACCATGACGGGGGCGCGGGTCGTTCGGGTGGAACCCGCGTAGCCCGAGTCGTCGGTATGGGCATCGGCGGAAGATGTGGTCCGCTTCCCCGCAATGGAAGCACAAAGGGCGTCGGTCGGGCGTTCGCCACACGTCGGTCTTGCGGGGTGCGCGAGGCTCCGGGCAGGCGTACTGGACCTGGTCGTCGTGGCGTCGGTCGTGCTGCGGCGCAGGAGACTGACGTCGGGGCGGCGCGACATAGGTGCGACGAGGAGGCGGTGGCCGTCGGGCCACTGCGGCGTAACTCAATGTCGGTGGTTCCGGAGCGGTACTGACGGGAACCTCAGGCTGCAGCGCTTGCTGGACTTCTTCCCTGACAATCTCGGCGATTGAGGGCGAAGCTGGGCTTGCGGCGGCAGGTAGAAGTTTCTTGATCTCCTCCCGCACGACGTCCCGGATAATCTCGCGGAGGTCCGGGCTGTTGCAGCTGGAAGTCGGGAGGGCCGCGACGCCGGGAAGTCGCTGGTAATGGGAGGCCCGTGCTTGAAGGGCACGTTCAATGTTTGTTGCCTCCGTGATGAATCCTTCGACTGTGGTAGGCGGGGCTCGCACAAGGCCTCCGAAGATGTTTTCTTTGACGCCTCGCATCAGGATTCTCAGCTTCTTCGCTTCGGAGGCTTGAGGATCGGCGCGGTTGCTGAGTCGCAGGACATCCTCCACGAAGCTGACGATGCTCTCGTTAGGGCCTTGGATTCTCGCTTGAAGAAGCTCTTCCGCGCGTTCTCTTCGTTGTTGGTTCGTGAACGTTCTTCGCAACTCAGCTTTGAGTTGCTCCCAGGAGGTGATCGATGCTTCGTGGTTCTCGAACCAGTTCCGAGCGGTTGCTTCCAAGGCGAAGTAAGCATTCTGTAGACACTGTTCTGGTGTCCACCCGTTATGACGGGCCACTCGTTCGTACTGTTGGACCCAGTCGTCGATGTCTTCGTGGCTTTCGCCGTGGAAGGGAGCCGGTGTCCGAGGAGCGACGGGTAGGTAGACGACGGCAGGAGCGGCGGGGTTCTGCGACTGGTTGGCCATCGTCGTCGTCTCCGGCTTGGGCGTGTCCAGCAGTAAACCGTAGTCAGGATCCTCTTCCTTGGTGCGGCGGCTGGTCCGAGTTTCAGCTTCCGCGGTGAGTGGTCTTCTCACCGAGCTAGGAACCGGACTTGGAGTGCGGGCCCTTGGAGGGGAACGCTGCACGGGCATGCGGTACCCCGCACCTCCACCAAAATGTCACGGGTGGTGACCAGAATGACAACAAATAAACAGGAAGAAATAAACGTTTAATGTGGCGAACTTGTGCCGAAAACAAAAAGGAGAATAGAAAATAATAACAAAGCGTCGCGAGCGTCGAGGTCGGCGAGACAGCAGAGTCGAGCGCTGGGGCGAAACTGGCTGCAGATCAGGAGGCGGAGTCCCTTATGTACGCGCGTTGGGTTCTGGAACAATCGGCCCAGATTGTTCGGCGACTGGAACATTCGGAACTCGATCATACGAGAATGTTCTCGAACACACGAGAACGCAATGTTGAAAGAACAAATAAAAGATCATTCCACTGACTGGAATCGAACCCAGACTTTCTGCGCGACAGTCAAGCACGCTAACCACTCGGTCACGCGCGCGGTCGCTCGCCGGCGAGCGTGGCAATATTTTGCAATTTAGGTCGAAGTTGAAGTTTTGGAATAATCCGCGGGTTCTAATTTTCGCCACGCGGTGGGATCTCAATATAGATACCAATTTTTTACATTTTACCGGAATTGTTTGCCAGACCTATTTTTCGTGAATTGTAGGCGATTTGCGAATTAGGCCCTTGCGAAAACTAAGTTGTTTACAGTATTTTAAACCTATATGAACATGTCACAATGTTTCACTTGTCGAAATGTCCAGCAACATCCTACATACATTCATTAACTCCATAGCATTGTGGCACCTCATAATTTTTTCTTTCCTCATACATTTTGTTTTTTTTGCGCATTACGGTTGTTACGGCGCCAAGTCCGACTGCACTCTTTGAATATAGGCTGAGGTCATGTATGAACTGGTTGAAATCAGAAAAATATTATTGACACTAGCAAAGTGAATTTATCATATCGATCAGAAATGTGATTTGAAACGCTCCATCTGAATACACGTAGTGCACAGTAAATGCAATAGGGAGTCAGCGTTCAAAACGCCGCTCCCTAAGGTTGAAAATTTCTCTGCACGACGAAACGGTGAGGATCTTTTTAGCGTCTCAGATGACGCGGACCTGCGGCCTTTTACACCCCCAATACTGGCGCCATCTAGGAATCACGCGTCAACTACGTAACAATCTGAAAGAACCTGAAATGGGTGAAAAAAAAAAATGGTTCTGCGACTTTTTAATATTAAAACCTTGAGATGAAACGAAGCGCTGAGAACTTCCGCAACCCTGTCCCCCTGCAGATGGAGACCGTCATCAAGCAGTCTGAAGAGGACAGGAACAAGCACCTGGACGGTGCCAAGCAGATGCACCACGAGTACAAGCCACTCAAGGATCTCGTCGACAAGCTCCGGCTGGAAATTGGTCTTCAGAAGCTGCCAGAACTGCACGAGGAGGACCAGACCTTCAAGCCAGAGTCAGTGGCCTCCATTTTCACACTGGGCCAGATGCAAAAGGATCAGCCACTTGGTGATCAGTGTGTCATTATAAGTATGCGCCTGGGAGAGGCTGATCGCAAGGTTCTTCCCTTATGGCCCATGTGGTGGTACCAGAAGAAGTAACCAACAAAAACGGTGCTCCACAGTTGGGGAGCGGTTTGTGTAAACTGTACTGCTAGGAATTCAGAAGTTCTTTATACTGCAGTTGGCACTAAAAGAAGTTAACGCAAGTGGTCGATGGCTAAAACGGTGAAATTGCCACACACGACACTCATTACTGCAAATATAAACCGAGAGCAAGTGCAATTGAGCCATTCCCACATTTTTATCCCAGGTGTGCTTCAACAGAGTGTTATCATTTGCAAATAATTTTTTTTTTACTACATTGATGCTTTCATTTATGATCCTTGCAAATTCACTGTCTTAAAAGGGCCTTGAGGAGGTTTTTGAGATCACTTAAATATGGCAATAACTCATTCTGTGAGCTCTGAGCATTCTAGAAATTCCTAAATCACAATGATGCGCGGCCAATTTCCCTAATAAAAAAGCAATCAAGGATAGCAACATGCCGAGGTCATCTCTGGCGATGGGAGGAGCATGTTCCGGCAGCCAGGACGACATGTGACTAATAAAAACGCAACATTTTGTGAAGATTGTGAACGCCGTTATTACAGAATGTGTATGCTTTTGGAGATGATAAGAGCAAATAAGAGTATGAGACAAATGTTAATTTTTCGTGGAGAGAGAACAATACTGCAATAATCGTTTAAAAAAAACAGTGCACTATGCTTTCTTTTTTTTTTCTTTTTTTGCGGGAGTAATGTGTTCAGACATCTGCTGGTCTGCTCTTGAGCGTGCGCTCGCTGGGCTGAATCATCAGTGTCAGGTTAGCGAGAGCCTTGGTGGGGGGGGGGGGGGGGGGGGCGATGACACAATGGCTACGATGGTACACAATTGACTTCGTCTGCTATGACAGCACGACTGACTAAAAAAACTCTCCCAAGTCCCGGCGTCCAAGCGACGAGGCGCGCGCATTCGAGATATCACTCCGCGGGTCTACCGGTCGGTGACGTGAGGATCCTTTGCTTGCTGTTGGCTGACAGTAGTCCTGGTTTCAAAGCATGCTCCTCCTATTGCCTGAGATGACCTCGGCGTGTTGCAATTTTTGATTGCTTTTTTAATAAGGAGATTGACCGCATATTATCATGATTACGGATTCTAGGATGCTTAGAGCAAACAGAGTGAGTTATTGCCATATTTATCTCAAATCTCAAAAACCTCCTCGGTGCCCCTTTAAGAACCACCAATAGCGGTAAAGCGGCAAATAAATACGAGGATATCACTTCTCTTAGCAAACAAGCAAAAAGAGACCCCGTATGCACGCTCATGACACAATGGCTACGATGGTACACAATTGACTTCGTCTGCTATGACAGCACGACTGACTAAAAAAACTCTCCCAAGTCCCGGCGTCCAAGCGACGAGGCGCGCGCATTCGAGATATCACTCCGCGGGTCTACCAGTCGGTGACATGAGGATCCTTTGCTTGCTGTTGGCTGACAGTAGTCCTGGTTTCGAAACATGCTCCTCCTATTGCCTGAGATGACCTCGGCGTGTTGCAATTTTTGATTGCTTTTTTAATAAGGAGATTGACCGCATATTATCATGATTACGGATTCTAGGATGCTTAGAGCAAACAGAGTGAGTTATTGCCATATTTATCTCAAATCTCAAAAACCTCCTCGGTGCCCCTTTAAGAACCACCAATAGCGGTAAAGCGGCAAATAAATACGAGGATATCACTTCTCTTAGCAAACAAGCAAAAAGAGACCCCGTATGCACGCTCATGCTTGGCCAGCTAAAGCCTATGGCAGAGCAGTGGTTTTCCAAAATCGTGCTCTGATAACGGCTGCTGTCTGCCAACCTCCTCCATGCTACAAAAATGGCACCTGCCAAGCAGTCTCATTTCCATTGTGTTTGCATGACTGCAGCGCCACATGTTGCCCTTTTTTGATCTGGCAATTGCTTGTTTGGGCTAATTTTTTTGAGTGCGGACCATACCTTATTACATTGTTTTTAGTAAGGCCGATTCCAAGCCTTGCTTCGAGCTAAAGAAACCTATTTATTTGATAGGTGTGTATACTTGAAAATGAACCCTCTGGAGCTTCTGAGTGACAGCTGACGTTTTGCTAAGAGACTTTCCTTTAGTGAAAAGTCAGCTGTCCCTCAGAGTCTTCCTACTAAAGTTTCCAAGAGGTTCCGTTTTATGTTCTTCCTACCAGCCTTAACTGCTGTCAAGTTCGCTTTTGATTTATATGGTGTTGTTTCTCGAATATCTGCAGTCAACAGTTTGTAACGTTGGAATTTGTTTTGCTTTATGAATATCCCAAGATCGGAATGTATCTTTTATGTAGCAGAGCGCACGTTCATATAAAGGCAGCAGACATTGCAAGATGTGCTGTCCTTTTTGCTGTCTCTGTTTAATTCCTTTCTGTTAAAAAAAAAAAAAAAAAAAAATGTTTATTTTAAGGTATATTCACTGGGAGCTTTTCTCCTATCCTTCCATCGGCCAAGGCAAGCCGTAGTAAGCTGTTTTAGCCAAGCCCAACCGTAAGAGAGGTTTTCTTAATATTGTTCCCCAAGGTAATCTACACTTACAAACTGAGCGTGTCTGGTTTGTGACTGAGATGTCCAGTGCAGTCTTACACGCACATCCACCAGTGGAGTGCAGCTGTGGGTAATGCGTATGTTTTGAGTGAACTGCTAGGTGTGCCACAAGTGACGATGGCGAACACAGCTACCAATGCTACCCAGCTAAATAAAACCCGAGCAATCACAAGGTAAAGGCTCTACCTTTGCCAACACGACAGCGGCAAACTTCATTATCGTAAAGAGTCATACAGGTAGCGTCACAAAGTATTCGACGAGTGCGAGACTAGTAGGCTTAATTATCTGCCGTCTGATCAGCGAGAGGACAACTGCATTTGGAAGTTTTTTGGTACAAACAGCAAGTGCTTCGCACGGTGCATTGAGAGGCGGCTAAAAGAGGCATGTCCCCACCTATACTCCGTGTCACTAGTTCTGTGCAGCGCAGGCAAAGGCAACGCCAGGCGAAAAGAGAAAGGGCGAGTACTGAGAAGGCGGGACGGGAGAGGGGGTCACGGAGGGCGAGTGGAGAAAAGGAGGGCACAGGGAGGTTAGGAGAGGAGGTTTGTCTCCTCCTCACCTTCCTAGTGCTTGCCCTTTCTCCCCTCACCTGTCATTGCCCTCTTCTGTTCTGCATGAAACTAGTGACATGAAGTATAAGCCCTTGGTACCCGGGGGACTTTTCTCGTTGGGCGCGTGCAGGTTTTTCGAGAAGCAGAAGACGGAGTGGCACCAGAGCGACATGGCGGAAGCAGCCCTGCCCCCGTCCCTGGCCGCAGCGGTGCAGCAGATGCAGCAGCCGGGGAGGAGCAAGGCTCTCGCCGAACGCCCCCAGCCCTCGGCCTTCCGCCAGCAGCCCCCGCCCATGAAGGTAGGGGCCATGGAGGCTTGGCTTCTTCGGAGCTTGGCCTCCGAAGAAGCCAAGCTCGGAGCGTCGACACTCTGTCCCCCTATTGTCTTGTGGGCGCTGCCATTTTATGCTCATAGGGCGGTTTCACGACACACCTCTTCGCTTCTGGTAGGGCCACGTTCCGCCGTGTTGTGAACAGCGCCCGCTACTCTCCCCATTCGTTTGCACACAGACGCTTAGTTATTGGCGTCGTTTCTGGGGTTCGGGGCACAAGCATGGGGATTGGCCCCGTCGACTACAGAGCTCGGCAGGTACGACCGAGGCAGTATTAGGGGTTACAAAAACCAATGCTTAATCCATCTTTATCCTTCGAAGTCACCCCAACAACATATATTGTGGCCATTTTGGCCGTCGACGGGTCGACTTCCAGATTGCCGGTTAATCTTAGGGTAACTCCAAAGAAAAAAAAGTATTTTTTAAACAGCCTAATTGGGACAAGCATGTCATAAAACAAATTTTCTGCGAAAGCAAATTTTTTATAAAACAATATTTACGCCACAGGACGTAATTTAGTCGGATTCATAACCTCCACATTTGAAACTCCCGCTCTTTCGACCCGCGCACAGGAGAAGTACGCCCCGCCCCTCATTCTTGGATTCTCTTGGATTGACTTGGCTGCGGAGTACGCAGCGTCTTGACTTCTGGCCGCGGATCGGGGGGGGGGGGGGGAGAGGAGGAGGAGGAGGAGGGGAGGAGGAGGGGAGGGAGGGAGGAGGGAGGGAGGGAAGGAAGGGAGAAGGGGCCGTCGATGTATGCTGGAAGCTAGAGCCGGTTTGCTTTCGTTGTATTTGTTTGGTCGGTGAAAATCTTGCGACGACGCACATTCAACATGGTGCCGGTAGTGTTTTGGTTTGACGGGACGCGACAAGCCTCCGCTGTTTGCGAGTACATGTAGCGAAGACGTGACCTGAAAAGTGCCCCAGAGAAATGCTGGGCAAGGCTTCTCCAGCTATTGTATACCTCAAACAGACTATCCATTCAAATGCATAGTGTAGACTTGCAGAGAATGCTTCCCAAGACGTCATTTTGTTTTCATGGTTTAAAAACCACATTTTCGCGACGTTGGTGAGATAGTACACAACATTCGCCAATTTTGTGTGGTCATCTCCAGCGCTTGCGAAGGCTCATCCCGATGTAGAAGTTGACCCATTCTTCCACGTCTTCGTCACCGAAGTCAGAAAAGACTCCGGGATCCCTGCCGGGACGGCATGTATAGGAGGGGCGGTTGGGATGGAATGCCCGTGGCGGCAGAAGCCGACATATGGGGTGGGGAGGGGTGTTGCACTTGCACCAGTTACGGAGAATATTGGCGTCGAAATGACTGCGGTTCTAATCGGTAGAGAGATGGAAGACCCTTCCATCTCTCTACCAGAGGTGCCGAAGTAGATGCAGTGGGCTCGGCCAATGTCGCCATTTCAGGGTCACAATGTACGACCTTGGAGAACCGGGTTAGGTGAAGCATTGAATAATCGTCCTCAACCGCCCTGCACCTCCACCAATACGTGAGAGCTTTTCAATGAGCTCACTGGAGTGACAAGCGGATACGGTTGTCCAGTCCATATTTTGTATTCGGAGAAGGGTGCACCAAAACAAGTTGTGTTTATCGGGCTCACAGGCACGCTGTGCCACGCGCTGGCAATGCCGTTTTCCTTATCACAATATGCAGAACGGGTACAATCGGTGATGGTTACGATTAGAAAATTCCACTTCCCGAGCTTTGGATAGTGTTGGGGAGCTCGGGCGATATCGCTCTGTTGTGTACTGTTCTAAAGTTTCTGGAGGATGGAAAAGCGTTTCCTGTGATTTCGCACAAAGCCATAGAAAACTGGCAAAAACAATTTTAAGCAACCAGACGACTAAAATGTCACTATGATCCGGTGTGGCTTGTTTAGTGGCACTAGTGAGTGCCAGGAGGCAGATGGAACCTTTTCAAAAGTCAGTCCTCTAGTGACTGTCGCAAAAGCTTCAACATTTCTTGTCTAGTGGCAGTAGTGGAACAACGAAATTGCTTTAATTATGCACTTTCTAGTTCAGAAATCGAAGGCACCTTGGGCCGATTCCAAGGGGTCATTTATCTACCGTCTGCTCTGTGCTTTCGAAGTTCAGTGTCCTACATGTGGAGAAGCTGCATGTGCTTTCTCACAAATGTCTGCAGTGCTAAACATGAATGCGTGGCTCTCAAAAGTGCCTTCTGTGGGCAAGTTCTCTTAGAAACAATGCATTCAGCTGCGCTCAGCTCACGCACCTGGCTTCGTCTGCACTGCGGACATTTTGTGATATAGAGTATACACATTTGCAAGTCCGGCCTCAGGGTGTGGTGGCAATCAATTCATTGAACGACGTTTCATTAACAGCTCACATGAGCTTTTTTTTGTAATAAGCTGCATGAGACTGTCACCGCGAAGTGCCGTGCACGGGTCGGTCAAGTGAGTTAACAATTTTGTAATGAGCCGCCGCGGACTGTCGCCTTTTAGCAGTGTGAACGCAGGCGGGTGTTGGGTTAACGCGCACCCCAGTGATAGACGCGTGACGAAATGTCCCTACAGCTTGCAATTCACGTAACGAGTGTCGATGAAACGTTTGTGTCAATGAAATGTGTCCATGAATGGCATAGTCAAGAAATAACACATTATTTGGCTAATGAATATAACAAAGAGTGCATCAGATTGATGTCCGACCGAAAAAAAAACTTGTTAAAGACAGAGGTGTAGTTTATCAAGTTTCAGATGACTGGGATGTCACCTTCTTTCCTCTTTACAGTGCAATTTTCCCCTGTGCAAAACGAATACTTTCAACCATATTGTCAAGGGTATCAGTTTCAGAAGCTGAAATTAGTGGTAGATGAGTGTCCTTCAGACTGAAGGCTTTTTGCCATTAACAGTCTATGTTTTGGAAACAGCACACCAGTTTTGACAATATTTGTGTTATGTTCCAGGCATGCTTGTCCTGCCACCAGCAAATCCATCGCAATGCACCCATTTGCCCTTTGTGCAAGGCAAAGAGTCGCTCCAGGAATCCCAAGAAGCCCAAGCGAAAGCTCGAAGACTGAGTCGACCATCCCTGGACCCTGAGAGCCCCTCGCATCTCATTTCACTGGTACGGATCGAACAAATCCCCATCAACACATTGAGTGGCTCATATGTTCACTTAAATTTCATCTTTAAAGAATGTCAGTACAACAATTTAAGGGGGTGGGCATAAGGCATGCAAAGCTGGCCAGACATGGTATGTAGCTTTCTTATTTTTGTCTTGCATTTTAAAAGGCATGGAAAGATTGTGAAACAAGTAAGACTAATTTTTTTTTTTTCCTTCTTTTTTGAGTTGGGCAAATTTGTGGCTGGAGTGTAAATTTAAACCATGCTTATTATTCACAAGTATGAGTGTATTTTTGGAGAATGCTTTTTTAGGGGGAAAGCAAGGCTTTCGCCCCAAATCCCCCAACCACATGTACTGTGCAAACCTAAAAACATTAATTAGCAGGATTTTCATCTGTCGTTTTACCTCAGCACCTTCACTTATTGTTGCATCATTTACCCAGTCCTGCTGCCAAGCTTTTAAAAGCATTGATTTCAGTCTCAAGGAGCAAATCAATACTATGCTATTGTTAAGCTTTTGCTGCAATGACCTTATTGTTGGTATGTTCAGTGATTTTAATTACTGTGATAGTGAAGTAATGTAACTACTATGGTGTGTGAAGTCACATTTCAATTTATACACATTTATAAACAAGACCAAAGAAAGTGGGTGGCACATGTAGCAGTGTTTGCTAGATAGAAGTGTAGAAGTCTGAGAGTCTAGTTGTGAGAAAAGATTGTGCAGTTTAGCATCGAGGCTGGTTATGAATCTCTGCAACTTCTGCAAGCTAATGCCCAGTTCATTCAGTATGTGGGCACTCGCAGTAGCTGGCTCGACGTCTATCCAGTGGCGCCTGCTTTTAGATGTGTCCATTAAACACCTTTGTAGTTTAGTGTTTGTAATTGTCCTGCCATTGTAGCCAAGAGCTGTCACCATTTAGATTAGCACCTCAACTTGGTCACCAGAGTTCCATGCAGCTGTAGTGATCATAAAAGTAACCATAGCTGCCATACAAGAAACACATTCTGTATGAATCATACTACGTGCCAAACTTGTGTTTGATGGAATGTATCGTGCTAGGTTTGCCAGTCTTTGTACTTGTAGGATGCCGGAACCAAATTGAAAATAAAGCCACTTTACACCACGCTTGTTTGATTCATGCACAGCGTTCCACGTTGCCACAATATACATTTTCCTGCCATGGAAATGACCGCATCCAATGTACATTCCAGCCCTGCACAGTTAGGCCGGTGCTTTCTTACGGGTCTGAGCAGGCAAAGCTGCATCTTTCTTAAAAGAAAAACAAAAACAGTACCACTTAAATTATAGCTAGAATTTACACAGGATGCATAGTTATTGCTGAAGTGTATTTTATTTTGCCATTTGTGCAGCTGTACACCGGCACAATTTATACATAACCATGTCCGGAATCTGGGCGTAATGCAGCTTCTTTGTGTTCATACGCACATTTTCTTCATGAGCTTGCTTTCCGAGACTGCAACATGCTTCATACCGTCGCAAGGTAAAACTTTGAATTCCAATTGCTCAAAATTTGTACATGCTGAGATGCAATTCTAGCAATAGAAAAAAAAAAAAAAAAATACAGGTCTTCAGAAAGCATACATAGAATACAAGCTTTGTGAACACAGTTTCCACAGGTCAAATTGTATGTACAAGCATTCACTTCCTACCTCACATGCATAACAAAAAAAAAAAACTCACTAACTGCTCTCTTGCAGCCACAGGTAAAGTGAAAGACGAGAACTCTCCGGCATGTCACTCTGGGCTCCACCACTTTCTCCTTGTGAAAGGCATCTCTGTCACAACCGCGTCTTCAGTTGTTGGCATGAAGTGACTGCCACGAGCGTCTTAACAAAGTGGTCACCTTTAATCTCCTTAAATACACATACACTGTTAAAAAAAAGTGGATAGCCTAGAAAAGTAGTGTGCTCATGCCACCCATGTCCCCCTGTTCCTTGATGAAGATCTCGAAGTACTGGTAGATGATTGTGACGGCAAGCAGGATACCAGTGCCGCTTCCAATGGCACCTGGGCACATAGGCAAGGGTGGGCCAACTTTAGACACTGGGCATCATCATCAAACCACACTCGGGGAAACAGTCTCCTCACAGATGCTATGGCTACACTTTTACTCTTTGTAAAGGCACAATGAAAGTTCCACTTTTGACGTTTCTGTTTCAGTACAAGGTACTATATCACATTCCCTTGTAATGCAAAAGCTCGCCAGTAAGGGCAAGAGCAGTACACTATTATAGTAAGCATTATTCCTTACTAAAAGCATTATCATGCCTTTTTTCATGTAAAAAAAAAAAAAAGTTAGACGTTTGTGTTTACACAGTCTGTCTTTGAAGTATGGCAACATTGGCTTATGTTGTACAACTTTAGCCAGTGCAGTACTGTCTGTCATAACAAAAAGGTATGATATGTCACAGCATGACAGGAATGACAAAGGCACACTCTCAATGCGCACCAAGCATGACAAAGCAGTGAAAGGCTCGTGAAGCATTTATAATCCGGTTATAACCAGGAGCGTGGTAGGACACAACTAATTCTGCCGGCAAGAAACATTCAATTGCTGTAAGACTTGAGAGAAAAGGTGACCCTTAAGGCTTGCAATATCTGCCAAAGACAAACGGACCTAGGTTAATTAGTGTCGTACAATTTCTAGGCTTTTTCGCTTATATATGGGCGACGAAGAAATAATGAAACATTTCAACCTGCAAATAATAAAAAAATAAAGGGGCGACAAAACGAGAATGTGTGACGGTTATGCTTATATTCTAAATGTATTCTATTGGCAGGGCAACGACAAAACAATGCTTTCGCCCATACTGGAAGTGACAATATTTCAAGATGGCGACATCTTTGTGAGATAGGTCTATACAATGCAGACTCTACACCATGCAAGCTACACTTTACTGTACCTGCCAGTTCCAACTCTTCCACCGGTGCCAGAACCGTGGCATAAACATTAGCTCTATGTGTGCAGAAGTTAGCACTGCTGTACAAAGGTAACCGGCAATCAAGTGCGCAGGCAGTCACTCACCCAGGAAGTCTGCAAGCACCGACAGCGCTCCGATGCAGAGGCCTCCAAATGCGGCGGCTGTTGGGATGTACCTGTTGAGCTCGTGGATCATGGACTTTTCTCGGTGCCCGCGCATCACCATCTGCTGCTCCTTCAGTTGTTTGGCAACCTGGACACATAGCAAATCCAAGTTTAAGTATCAATATAGAAAAGCGCCATTAAATAAAGATAAAGAAGAAATAAATTTTGGTTGGCTCTCGACTCGAGCTATTTCATCTGGTAGTAACCTATTTTACTGCGAAGAGAATGCACAGTTATAAACTTATTATAATTGTAAACTCCTCCAATTCCAGATGCACCATGAGCAATGCCACATTTAGATTTAGCTCTTCCTTTTCATTAGTTGCAGGATCCAACGACCAGCGTGACATGTTTCATAACTTAAACCTGATTGAGCTGAAGGCCGTTCTTAAGGCCGCAAGGCCTGAAAGGCACTAAACAGTTGTTGTTTTCTCTATAGGTTGGTTTAGACACTTGCAGGGTGACTACAACTGACTGTGACATGGCCGGTTTCTAAGCCTCTTCGGTTGTAAGCAGTCGCAAGTGTGTAAACCAGCTTTAATAGTGTTTTTTTTTTTTTTTTTTTGCTTTTTGCTTTCTAAGCTAACTCAATATATATTACTGGCCAACTTTCCCCACAACTTCTAGGCAAATATCTCGTCACAAAGTGCAGCACACGACAGAGAGTAGGAGAGAGGTGCATTTTCTAGTCAAACAAATCAGGCAAATGCAGGAGCCAAAAACATGGTGCATGCATTGCCCTTCAATACTACAAGCACAAATAAGCTAAAAAGCTAAAAAGCTTTTTAGCTTTTTAGTTCAGCTAAAAAGCTAAGTTTTTCTTAGCTTTTTAGCTGAACGATGGAGAAGGAACTGTTAAAATTAATACTTGGCCAATAATCCCCTACCATTACGACTATAAAAGTAAACTTGTAGAATAATGTCTTTTAGGCTTCTCTAAAATACGTAATGCAGATCCTCTGGATACCAACCCCAACGTCCTCCATCCGTCCCATTCTCCCTTTTGACTGCCCTGCTAAGTTTCCATACTGTCGGTTGTAAAGCTATGCTCTCCAATTACAATTCACTCCACATCACCGAGGAGAGAGTGTCCAAATTAGAACTTCGCGTGCGGTCAGTCCACCTTTCCACCAGCCAGCTAACTGACGGAAAAAAAGCAACGAAAAACAACAAAAGGGGCAGGAACGTTTGCGAGCAAAATTATTGCGAGGCTAAAACTCGAAATATGCAAAAAAACACTTTTTGTAAAAAGTCATCAAAAAGCAAGTTTTCGGATGTTTACACATCAAACCAACAGAGGGCATCTGGCAGATGCGAGCAAAGAATGCAGGATTAATTTAGACCACCCGGGGATCTATAGTTAAAGAAAGGACAAAAACGACGGGGAGGTCTTTCAGGCGTGCCACCTCCAGTGCAAGCCCTTCGATAGTGCTCGGGCAACCCTCGAGCTCCCGAGCATACGCACGCAGTTTAAGCACAACTTAAGGAAACAAGCGCACGCCGGAGACTGGGCATCCGAAAGAGACATCCTGCCGACGGCAATGATAGATACCAACAAAAAGGGCCTCGAGTACCCGTTCAGGTGCACTTTGCCCAGTGCCCACTCCCCCAGTTTCAAGTTATCGTTGGTTGTGCGAGGAAGAAAGAGCGGCTCCACTCACATCCTTGGCGCTGGAGCCAGAGACCTCGATCCACGTCTTGGAGAAGAAGGCGCACGAGCCGAGCATGAAGATGATGTAGAGCACCGCGTGGACGGGGTCCTCCAGGATGTGTGCCAGGTTCTCGGGGGGAGACAGGTAGTAGCACAGGCCTCCAATCGGGTACGCCCGGGCAGGACCTGCCCCTCCCACGTCCTGCGCAAACGGGGCGAGAGAAACCCCGCGAGTCAGCCACGGGACACAGATGGAGACCGGTACTGCACTGCCCCCGCTGCCATGTCGATAAGTTCCAGTATACTCCATTCGCCGCTAAGTAAACGGGGCGGTGGAAGCTTCGCTTCCACTGCCCTGTCGCGCCTCACTCAACTCTGCGTGATAATAGGCTTGTTAGATTTACCTGCCCCAGCTTACACCATTGCAGAAAAGTGTAGTGCAGAGCAGAAATGACAGGTCAGTGTGCTTCCAGTATGTACTATAGAATACCGCGCATCCGCCCATTCCGCACTAAGCGCTCGTTCCCAAATTTGTAAGATCTGAGAAAATGTGCACAGTACATTGGTATGTAAAATTTATGACTGGACAAGCGCCCATTCCCTATTTTTCCGCAATTATCTCCAAATTTTGAGGGGGCGCTTGCCTGGTATTTTACGGTAATTCAAGACAGTTCCACTGCCTTTGTCGACTTATTGATGAATAAAGTATAAGACTAGAGAAACGAGTTAACAAAAAAATAGGGAAGCAAAAGCACATGGGCTCTCTTTAGGTTATGTGCATGTCAAATTTAAAGGGAGGCTGAAACACTTCTTGAGAAAAAAAAACGAGTTAGAGGTGAATTCTGGCGTATTTTTATCCCGTGAATCTGAATATCACATTCGTTTTCTCTGAAGATGTAACTAAACGCGAGAAACGTGAAGAGCCTCCGACCAGGCGTGACGTCATACTAGGATATTTGGGCCGCAAGCGCATGTCGCTCGTTTGGGCAGCGCGTGCAAATGCAAGCTTGCCAGGTGTATTCCCCCACACTGACACTGACCTTTTTGAAAATAGCAAGAGTGCGCGTGCACAGCTTTGACAGGCACTAAAGCTGCGCGAGAGCGAACATTCCGAAAACTTCTAATGTGACGTCACGCTGCGGGAAGAACGGGCTTCAACGATACTTTTGAAAATTAATTTCTGTAGCGCCCGTGCACCATATTAAAAATTAATCTCAACATTTGGGATCCTGGAGGCCAAATGAAGACGATTTAGGTATTTTTTTTCTCAAATACAAAACCGCTTCAGTTTCTCTTTAATCTTTGTACTGCAACAAAACTCCCACTCTCGACGGCATTAAAAAAATTAGCTTTCCCAAACTTGACATTCATGCAAAGCAAAGGGGGGTTTAGATGCGAGTGTTTAGATAGTGTGAGGTCAGTCTGCCCTCGGTATACACGTTTGCAAGTCTGGTCTCAGGGCGCGGCCATACTGCTCAGTGGGGTGCGCTTGGGCACGGCCATAATCCGACTATGACGTCTTAGCAAGGCTTCGTAATCAAATTATGACGCATCCAAGAGCACCCCAACCGAGCAAGATGGCAGCGCCCTGAAGCGGGACTTGCAAACGTGCACAGTCGACTCCCGTTAATATGAAATTCACGGGGACTGTGAAAAACTTTGAATTAAACAAACTTCCAATTAACCGCAAGGAACAAAAAGGGTCACTTTACTAATTTAAAAACTGACTTTTCATGAAAAAAAAAAAAAAAATCGGCAATTGCCGTCTGCTTTTTCTTGCAGAATCTTGCTGCGGAAAGTAAGTTCTGCAGACTGTAGATGTGCCCGAGTGCTTCTTCAGCATTGTTCTTTGCTGCGAAAAACCGCTGCGTGAGGGCAAGGCCCGCAGCTACATCAGCAGCCGGCGGTTGCGGCTCAGTTTCAACGTTGTTGTCGATGTCACTTTCGTTGCTAGCCTCGCGTGGCCGAACAATCTCAATGATTTCAATGTCCGTCAGTTCACCGCTTGTTTCCACTGTGCTGAACATACTCTTCGAAACGGAAGTAGCCGAGAGCTGCTGCAAGACCATTGTCATCAAGCTCACTTGTCTCTGCTTCCCCTAATGGACAAGACGAATCATCGCCTGAAGCGCTTGCTATGAAACCACAGTCCCTGAAGCGCTTGCTCCAACTCCGGGTGGGCGCTGGTGCGCATTCTCTTTCGAGAGAGCTTGAAGTGATCATACTCAAAAGCATCCAGTATCAAGCGCTTGCTCTTGATGAAGTTTGAGAGGGAGTTAGGCTTGATGCCATATTTCCGTGCAATGTCATGCTTAGCGGCGCCTCCTTTCTCAACTTTCAAAATTTTGACTTTCGTGGCCAAGTCAAGCGTGCGATACGATCTATGAGTTGTCATTGTCGCGACTGGAGCCGAAATGCGGCACGTGGAACCACCGGTGGAACAAGACCAGCGCACTCCTGAACCAACTAGAGAAAAGACGCAAAAAGAAACAAAAGCGATGCCCCTGTTGCAACGTGTTTGCGCCAGTCTTGACTGTTTAACCTTGCCGCTTCATGAGCTGCAACACTGTGGTCGGCAGTGATGCCAATGACACCAGTGCGGTACACAAACCTGTTTTTGCACTTTAAAACTTGGAAATTTATCAAATATTACGGTTCCCTTGACGCTTCCGATTGAAAATCAGCTTCTAATTATCCAATATTTTAGACTTTTCGCTTCCAATTACCGAGCATTTTTTTCCCAAAGGATTGCATGCAGAACTGATGGGACCCTTACTTCACTTCCAATTAACCTATAATTCCAATTAAGCGACTTCAAATTATCGGGAGTCGACTGTATATGGCAATGCTGACTCACATTGCGGGTGAGACATTGAGCCAGTGCAGTTGAACTGCTAACCTGCGGCTCTTAACATGCATCATGAAGAAGCGATTACATGAATGCACGACAGTACAATGCCCATCCAGACTGAGACGGGCAGGGGCAGAAATTGAACTCGGGTACTCTAGATTGTATATCAGAAGCTTCCTCTACACATGCACAAGTGTGCAGTGCACTAACACTCGGCCACTGGGCACCCTTGCTCGCACACCAAGCGACGATGTACGGATTGTTGGGTTGCAAATTAATTTGACCCATGGCTTGCAACTAAAAACAACAGAGCGATCAAAAGGAAAACTTACCGCCCACACACCAAGGAGGTTCACGAAGACGTTTCCACTGAACTTTACTGCCAGCATCTGAAAATATAATTACACAATGAGCTCGATTAAAAATGTAGAGCCCTTCCACTTCATGTGAAGATGAAGGACCAGCGAAGCTGTCATCTTTACGACGTCTAGGACGGTGCCTAGAGCACGACGTCTAGGACGACCTCAGGGATGACGTCTAGGACGACCTCAAGGACCACGTCTAGGACGACCTCGAGGATGACGTCTAAGACGATGATTTCTAAAACGACGCCTAGAGAAATTTAGCCTTTCCACTCTGGTGAAAAAACCAGAGTGGAAAGGCCGGAAAGGTTGCCGCCATCTATGGGCGACAGCAGCAACTAGACAACCGGCAAGCCGGTTGTCTGGTTGGCCCTTAACAGCTCCACTGTAAAAAAATGTAAGAGGTTTGTGCATATTTTAAAGTGGGACTTCACAACATTCTCTGTTCTAAATATATTAGGACTGGATATATTTTATAGCTCAGAGATTGGGGAGTAAAAGTATGGTTTAACATATTTGATGCTGAAAAGTAAGGGAAAAATCGGCTCGTGTTCAAAATCACCAAAACTATGTTTGAGACAAATAAGGTATCGGCCAGAAACATACAAGCCTAATCATAGTGTGTCGTGAACAGGAAGTGTTACCCGGAGTAGGTACGTGACTTTCTAAAATGAAACTAGAATAATGAATATTACTGCAGTAATTAAAACTAAAATTCTGTCAAGACACAACCCAAAAGAAACGAAGGCTAGGAAAATTAACAGGGCTGCTTTCAAAGAAGATAGACACCCAGCGGTGCACTTGCTTTGCATTTAGTGAGGTGCAGTTGTTTGAGAATGCATGCTTCAAGACACAAGCAAAAAGCACCGAATGTGTTTGTAAAGTCTTCCTGAAAAGCAAAGCACTCACCTGAGAGATGACGTAAAGGTTGGACACGAGAGCGGACTGAAGGATGATGGGGATGTTGGATGTGTAGAAAAGCTTGATGGGGTACGAGCTGTACTGGCCACGGTAGCGGGCAGACTTGATGGGCAGGTCGACGCGGAAGCCCTGAGGAGCGAGACAAAATGACAGACATTAGAACTTTCACTTCCAGTGTCAAGCGTTACACATAGAGAAAGAAAATGTGGCTGTGCAAAAGATGGTCAGACAACAGTGGCAAACTGATGTCGAAAAGCAGCCACTGGGGATGGTCCAGAATAGTGGCATGCTGTGTGCCGAAGCTCGGCGCAGCAGGAGGCCTCTCGGTTCTTCTCTTTTTCCAAAACCCGCCGGCACCTTGTTTTTGCCATCTTTCTTGTTTAGCCGTCTCCAAGGCAATGAGTGCAGAAACACCGGGTGTGAACTATGCACTAAAGGTCAGCTAACTGAAAAGACTATCACAGAAGAGACACCAGAGGCTGGTTTAGACCTCACACAACCAAACAGACAAAAATCCCAAGATGATGAGACTTTACACAGTGTCAGAGACAGCTAAAGAGAGAAAGCAACATGTGTCACCTACCCGGGGCAAAACACAATGGTTATTCCTGATGCTGAAGTTAAGACAAGCCAGTCACCACTCAACTTGAAGGGTTCAGCTGTATTCATTCATCTATTGCATGAATTGGCAGGTCCTCCCCACACCCCTCCGAAACAAACTCTTGGCTCTGCCACTGGCTTAACGGCTCTCGCTGCCCTACCCCGCCGGTTTGAAGCAGCAGTCTTTACCAGAGGTGAGAGGCGTTTGCACAGACCTGGAAGTATATGACTATGGCAAAGACAAGGATGGTGGCCAGCAGGTTCATCAGGTTGGGCAGGTTGGCCCTGTAGAAGGCCTCCCGCAGGGCTCGCACTTTGTCCGACCGGGTGGCCAGCAGGTGGAACAGGGCAATGATGGCACCCTCAAACTCGGTGCCTGAAAAGACGGAGAGAATATGGCGCAGCATCAGAAACTGCATCGACACCCTTTTAAAACAGCTCTGCAAGGCTTCAGCAGTCTGGTAAGACTGAAGGGGCAACCACCCCAGAACAAAGCAAAGCTCTACAAAGGCCTAGAAAACTAACTATGGGGAACAAGGGTTATCAAGTCTATGTGCAACTTATGACAGAGTTATCAGGTGAGGTTGCTAAAATATGCACAGCATGGTTCTAAGACTACCAGCGGCTATGAGTGTGGTTTAGAAACATGTTCAGCAGTAGCATTTGTCTTCTCCTCAAGCCCCCAAAAATGAGCCAGTGTGTAGTGCCACAAATGCAAAAGGAGGCCGCACCAAAAGTAGACACAAGCTCGAATGAAAAAATGCCAAAGTAGTGGCTTTTTCTAGAAGCTCTTACTGGAGACTTTAGAAAAGGCAGTGAAGGTAACCAGCAGCCTTGCAAACTTGTAAGCCTTGAATCTCCAAAGCGAGAGCTTCTGAACCGAGAGAAACTGCGCACATGCAGGGTTTCCACTTACCCCGGCCAGTGTTGACGGTGGCGGGACTGAAGGCCTTCCAGACAATGGTTTCGCAGATGTTGGTGGCGATGAAGAGTGAGATGCCAGACCCGAGGCCATAGCCCTTCTGAAGCAGTTCGTCCAGCAGTAACACTATCAGGCCGGCCACAAACAGCTGGATGATGATGAGGAAGCAGACGCCCGCCCCAATGTCTGCGGGGTCTCCGTACATGCCAGTCATCACATACACAATTGCCTGCCCGATTGTGATCACCATGCCGAACACTGGAACAAAAAGACAGAACAGAACCCTCAGATAAAGCGCATCCCTAGCTAGGTTTATCAACTCCCACAGCAAAGGAATGTCAGCTTGACAATGCCTAAAATGATGCCCGTGCGCATGCTTTCCTGTGGTGCATGACACGTGCCAATTATGGCAATATACTGAGAGAGCTTAGCCAATGATCATGCTCATGTCAGAAAAAGAGTGAACTCGTAGAACTAAGAACTTTGCTCGGATTCCGTCGCTGATTAAGCTGCTTTCATGAACTATAGCAATTGATGCTTCGCATGCTCAGCAGGAAAAACCACATGGCGAAGCAGAGATCTGTAACTTCCAGTAGCACAATGTATCCACAACAGTGAATATCTTCTCAATCACACCAGCCCACACAGCAAAAATAATAAAGAGGAAACTCGTTAAATGCAGCATACCAGCAAAAATATAGTTACAGCAACTAAACCCCAAAGAGGCACCCCATCATCTCCAAACGGCTGATGCGGTACCTTCATGTTGCAGCTGGGGAAAGAGCAGTGAAAGGACCTACGTTTCTGTGCTCCGTTGAAGAGCGCCCTGTCCTTGGGAGTGTCTCCAACCTCTATGATCTTGGCACCGGCCAAGAGCTGCATGATGAGACCCGAAGTGACGATGGGCGAGATGCCTAGCTCCATCAGTGTGCCTCGGTTGGAGGCCAGGATGACTCGCATCCAGTAGAAGGGGTCCGCCGAGTCCGATGACATGATCCCGAAAAGTGGAATCTGCAAGTAGAAAAGACACAATGCTCGCATTCCGTGTCTTGAGATCATGCTTCTGGTGTCCAGTATGTGACAAGCGAGCACCGGAGAGGAGCAAATAACTGCACGAAAAAATGGCCTTCAACTACTACAAAAAAACCGCAGAAGTGCCCACTTCGTTCCCCCAAGCGCCCACTATTAACATCTCCTAAACTTGGGAATTCTGCATATTATATGCTAAGCTCCCGATTTGACTGGACAATTGCCCATGTCTAGATTAACCCAGTTTTCAGGGAAAGTGGGGTGGGCACCCCCGGTATTTTACGGTAATTACAAGGACATCCAGTGTGAGGAACTTGTAAGACCTCCTCACTCAGTAATGACACTCCACTTGAGTCTCCTGCTAGACAATTTTCTCCAGCTACACGAAAGTTCATAACTAAACAGAGCTAGCTAAAAGAATGCCCTTGCAGATATGCAATTTAAGCTTCTAGATTAGAGGTCAGAAACAGAAAGCCATGTCGGAAAGACGTAGGCACTGGAATGTTATTGAACCTTATTGAAACTTTTGCTTTCTATGTGATGGAATCTCTATATAGAAGGGTTTATGTGCTCACCTGGCAACAGACAAGGAAGATGAACAGTGTTATTGCTGTCCATAGCACCTTTTCCCTGAACTGAATCTGCAACACAAAAAGCGATAATCAGTACATGCTATACCAGGCCAAAATGGGACACTGTCGAAACAAGAAGGCATTAAGAAGTAATAATAATAAAAAAAAATGACTTACTTTTCTTTCAGGTTTGGCAACTTCAGGCAGGATGCCACAGAAGGGCTTTATAACTTCCAAAAATTTAACTGTAACCACAGAAAAGAACAAAATGTTATACCAGTACAATTTACATAATGACACTAAGACAGATACCACCTGTCAGAAATAAAAAGGAAACAGGCGAAACTGTCAAAGTACATGATCTGCTCCCATATGTGTAGACAGCTGCACGTCTGATAGTACATAGAAGTCTAAACTGTGGCACTTTGCACGTCATCAATCTGCATGCGTAGATCTTAAAAAAGAAAAAAGAAAGACGAGTTTAAGTTAGGCGTTTTTGATATTCTCAGACACATGGGCTTGTTATCAGTCGGCATAAGGTGAGCATTAGGGGAATACCTGAGCAACCCCCAATGCTCTGAAGGTTTTACAGCAATCTACGTGGCAGCACGACAGAATGCAACATCCATAAAAGAGACTCACAATGTAAAGCGGCACATTGGGACGGCCCGGTAAAAGCCGTTTGTGTCACCTGGCGCAAAACTGACGGCAAAAGCCGATCCGAAATGCGTTTAAAATGTGTGGCGCGCTATACAGAGCCACGGATGCAAGGCAGGTGGAGGTCAACTAAGCGTTAGGGTGTAATGGTACAACATTAATTCGATCCAGGGGTTCGAAGATAAACCGTAATGTGTCGACGTCACCACCAGGACGTTTCAGCGACCATCATGACCTCGAATTTGGCTCGGCGAAGGTGCCGCTTGCAAACAAACCTAACTGCGCTGCAAACAAACAACCACGTTTATTGGTGGCACAGATTACTCAGGAAGTCCACATATAAGAGTGATGATCGTACTTGATGGTCACTAGCCGTGCCTACCACTCGACGGCTAAGACCGGCGAAGTGATCTTGAAATTCGCGAAATCACCAAAGCAACGCGTGCCTCGGGGATTAGAGTTGACTATGTAAAAAGCCTAGAACAAAAAGCTTAATGAGAGTTCAGAGTGATGAGATGGATGAGGGACTTACTTCCCATGTTGCTTGGTCGGAGAGCCGCTGTTGTTTAAGTATATGGCGTCGAAAGCACTGCTAACTGCCGACTGCACACTCACAGAGCTGCTGCCAGGGCAGCGAACAACCGGAAAGCGTAGCGCAGCGTAGCGTACACCGGAGCAAAAGAAGCGACCACGTCGCCAGCGTTGCGCATGACGTTGCAGCGCCAGTGCTGACAACACGCGTAACGGTCACCGCTAAATTTAGCGAAATTCTTCATTGAACGCGTCGTTGTAGTAAGAGTTAGAAATGATACGCAACTTATGAGAGCCGTGACACAGAAAAAAAAATGCAATCAACGTAAAAATAATATATTGCATTCTTTACAAAAAGAAAGTTTTTTGTTTTGTTTCTTTGGTGTTGAAATCAAGTTTCGAAACAGGATTCTCAGCTTCGCCTTCGTTTGCCCTCGTTCGCAGCCATTGTTGCGAAAAAAGGCTTGTTTCACATCCTGAGCGTTTCGATCTCTACAAAGTGTTTAGTTTGCCTTTACATCGGCGATTCTTGACCGTTTGTCGAGATTCTCTCTTGATGCAGGCACGCAGTGAACGTCGATTGTATCAATCCTGCCGATTAGCCAGGTTCTAACGAAGGCATTGTGCGCTCGTCGCTTACTGGTTCTGGGCTGACCAACCAAGTTGCTGTCGCGTTCAGGTTTGTCCTTTTATCGTGACTTTGACCAATAGATTCTCGGGCTTCATTATTTGAAGGCTGGAAGGCCGAATTAAACCGCACCTGCCCAATAAAACGCTCCACAACTCGGTTTGAAAGTGCGAAGCGCGTTATAACCGCTGGAAGAGCGTTGACCGGGCTTTTAACTGCGTAACATTCGTTGACATGGCGAGCGAATGCAGTCCTTCGGGTACACGTCCCCCCATAACGAAATGCTGCCCCATGCTTTGCCGTAGCATGCTATTCATGCATGTGAAAGTGGATATCCTTCTGGGCATTTCAAAGAAAGCCGCCGGTTTCGTGATAAAACCAAATGATCCACTTTCTGCGTATTTCGAATGCTAATGGCACGAACAAATAGGCTTAATGATCTTAGAGACAACCGGGGCGGCCTTCAAGCGCGCCTTCCGTGATTTCGTTGTTTTATGTTTGTGAATGTGTTGACCACGGTGGTCTTGACTTACCAATGAAGCTTTCTTCACGAAAGCGGACGGTTTGGCAGTTTTAAGCAAATTTTATAATGTTCAAATTAAAATTGACGATCGGCTTCTCGATATTAGGCAAATTTCTGACATGTTATACCACCAGTGTTGGAAAGTACAGGGTGTCCCAAAAAGCAATTTGCAGGGTTTTTTTTCACACCGCAAAAATAAACTACGCCTCGCCGGACGCTCCGCTCACGTGAAGCTCTATCGGTTCAAACCAGGTGCTAAAGTTTTAGCACTAATTATTTTTTAAAAGTTATGCGATCTTTTGAAATTTTCAATGGGAAAAAGGCGACCGACTGAGGTCTCGAATAAATCGAGCTCTATGACGCCAGTTACCGAAAATGGGTTTATTTTCCCATTAAAATCTTCAATCTCATAACTTTTGAATAAGACAACAACAGTCAGTGCTGAAACTTTAGCATCCGTGTTTGGCGACGCATAGTTTATGTTTGCGACACCCAGTACATTGTGTTTATAGTACTTTACTCCAAGTAGTTTTTAGATATATTTTACCCAACAATGCATGCCGCTTTGCAGAATGGAGAACGGCGACAATGATACCGGTAACATCACGGACTCCTTCCTTGCTGCAAGTGGCCAGTACATCGTCCACGAAGGTACTGTACTGGTGTAAATAAATAACGACCAGAAAACCACATAATCATTATATGCATGCCACCTCAATCCACTTCTGCTGGTGCAAGTATTTTTGTCAAGGTCGTTTGTGCCGCATTTGCGTAATGATTGTTGTTCCACAGATCATTACTAAATGGCTGCATCTTTACAAAAAACCTAATCAATTACATGAATTCAGTTTAAGAACTACTTTTACTGAACTAGACCGGTGATTTTGTTACAAACACATTTCATGAAAAACCTACTCGAATCACTGCTAGTTGATAAATTGCTTGATAGTTCACTTACTTTCAGGAAGATAAGTAGGTTGCTTGAGTGGTAACTTCATCCTCAAGTGCCATCTCCTCACAAGGCTTGCAGACAGACAGGCTACTGAGGACCATGTCTTTTCTAATGCTGATGAGATGTCATTGCAAGTTATAGCAAAACTCTGCAATACTGGCAAACACTGTTGCAAGTCCACTATGGACTCATTATTCCAGGATCTTTATCAGGCACTGAAGGCGAGGACGGTCTAGGGATCGCTGGTGATGGCTCTGACCAAGGTGACAGTCAGAAAGACTCCGAACCCCTACGGGAACAGGTAAGGCTGCCAGGCCCAGGAGTTCCTCTCCATTGCGACGACTTGGAAGATTGAAACACAGGTTCCAGATAGCAAAAAACAGCCTAATTGTCACCTCTTTTTCAGGACCGCTTTCTCCCTATTGCTAACGTGGCTCGGATTATGAAGAACGCAATTCCTAAAAGCGGAAAGGCAAGCTGCCTTTCTTCAATCCTATTCCTAGATGATGTTCAATGGGGCACTTGTCTAACTCTTCCCTTTGCTCTTGCAGATAGCCAAAGATGCGAAGGAGTGCGTTCAAGAATGCGTTTCAGAGTTTGTCAGTTTCATCACCAGCGAGTATCCTTTTTCCTTTTCGAGTGGAGGGGGTTCTCAAACTGGGTTTGCAGGGGTCCATGTCGTATGGACTCGAGAGTTCCCTGCAGTACCCCGTTGGGTTTCTTTAGTGCTTATAATGTCTGTTTGTCTAAGTAAAGTGCTTCTCCACCCTAGGCATAATCAGAGTATGGTTAAGCAATCTGCTAATGCATTGCTTCAAGCCATACAGTCTGACAGTTTTTTTCAAGAGTCGGTGACAGGGAGTTCAGGGGAAGCTTCCCCCACCTCTCTCCACCTTACCAGAACAAATGCTGGAGAGGAGGCAACATCCTCTTCAGTGTTTGCTCTGCTAAAGTGCAAAGAGGTGGGAGGAGCTTCCCCTTAAAGGGGTTATGACACGAAAATTAAACGGATAGATTATTGTTGAAATGGAATGCTCATAGGCTACTTAGTGTATACACCAAGTTACACGATTTTTAGAGCTATAGTAATTGCAATAATCAATTTACGAATTTTTATCATTTTCATCTGGCGACCAGGCAACACTGCCCGAGCTAGTCACGCCATGGTGTCCATAAACCACGTGACCATGAACGCTCTTTCATTCTAGGCGCCCCCATGATGGCCCGAGCTCTCCTCGCCGCGGTACGATCAAAACCGTTCAAACCCCTTTTTTGGTAACCTGGAAGCTATTCTTGATCTCGCCCCCAGCCTGTTGACCTTCCACCCTGCATGCACCTGCGAGATATTCCCGGACGACGGTGATCTGGCGAGCCCGTCTGCAACTCGCCGTCGCTGTGGCTGGTCGCCAGCGGGTCGCAGTCAAGATGAACAGCTTCCAACATCTGTTGATAACAATCACTCTCATCGCTGCTGCGATCATTGTCGAACACTTTGACAAGGCGAGCGATGCCGTAGACGTAATCTTCACGGACCGCATGCTCGAAACGCGGAAGGTAAACGAGGAAATTGAAGCTAGAGACGCCAAGAGAGCCAAGTCTGTGAGTGCGTGCAAGGAAACGCCGCGCTGGAGGCTGGCTACGTCACCAGCCTTCAGCTCCACCCGGCCGGCCCCTCCGAGGGATCCGCACATAAATCGATTTATCCACAAAACTATCGCGCCATTTTCAATACGAATTTATCAGGATTATAGGAACATACAGTGGGTTTTAGCAGTATTGTTATCTCATATTTTATTTTTGGCGTGTCATAACCCCTTTAAAGGGCATCTCCGCCGTAATTTTTATAGTCACCGATTTCTATAAAAGTTTCACCATGTATTTGGATGCCCTTCCTGAGCATGTGTACGAAATATCTCAGAAAAATATTAATTTTTTTAGAAGAAAATGAATTTTGAAATTTACACGTCCACACCCAAATCACTTGCTGCCGCCCTACTGGCAACACTGAGGAAGAGCGGCACACGGAGGCTGCCATGATGGCACTGACGTTGCCGTGACGTCACATGTTGGTCAGGGTGCTTGCTTTGGAGCTTGTTGGTGCTAGGACTGTCTGGTTTTTGCTTATTTTATCGGTTTATACAGTTATGTAAGAGCGCGTAATGGCGACTGGAGGGAATTGGTGTTGTGCCGTAGGGTGTAATAACACCACAAAGAAACGCAGCAATGTGACATCTTCCGTCCCTGCGCTCGTGCCTTCTGTCCATAGGGAGTTTTAGTAGATAATTATCAGAGGCCCGCTACCCCTCCGGGCGCGCGCTAGAGCATGCTTGGAAGTGGCGGCGCGATCTCGCGCTACGGAAGCGTCGCTTGAGAACACGGTCTACTAAAACCGTCTATTGTCAGACCCCAAGATATAACAAAAAGTGCCTCCAATTAAAAGGCGTAACGTCGATTAGTTTTTCTTGGCGTGCTAGCAACAAAAACTGCCTTACCATTCCGCTTCAGAAGCGGCATCTGGGTCCACATGGCGGCGGATCACGAATGCAGCCGCCGCTGGCGCTTCCCTCGGAGGCGATGCCGGCGGATCGTATGAAAACGGGTTATCGTCATCGTCCTCAAAATCTAGCCGCATATCCTCATCGTTGCTCGATTCAGACGAGCTTGATGAGTCCATTTTCATCCGCGGCACGAACACAAAACAGTGACCTGCTGCCAGGCTGGCCAGGCTCAAACTGCACACGTGCGAGTGTTTATACCATATGTGACGTCACATCAAAATGGCGGACCAGTCGAGTGGCAAGTTAGTTTCGGTTTCGGTTTCAGCGTATTTTAACGATTATAAATTATGTAAACAGTTTTTTAATGATTTAACCGCTGCTATAGGCTGAATTTTTAGTACCCTTTCCGAAAATATGTTTCGATAAAAACACTCTTTAACACTTAACCTGTCACCGAATATATATAGCGCATTTCAAATCAGCAGAGTTTGTAAACTTTTAAATTGTTTTGCTGCAAGAATGCCAAAGTTAGGGGGGAAGGCCGCTTGGACATCCTTGAGAGTGGCTTGAGGGTTCCTCCAGACCACCGAGTTTTCAGAATAGAGCATTGCTGTTGTTACTGTGAAAGGATTTGCTCGATTTCCTCAACTGCAATATCAGGGCCAGTGACCGCTGCCACCAGGAAAAACGGAAGACCATTAATGGAGAGGACATCCTGTTTGCCATGTCGACTCTCGGCTTTGACAACTACATTGAGCCACTGAAAGTGTATCTGCAGAAGTATCGCGAGGTGGTTGTACTTTTACCGACTCTAAAGCAGGACCAAACTCAGGCACGTAGCCAGGGGGGGGGGCCCATGGAACCTGGGCCCCCCCCAAAATCTTCCATTTTGCTGGGACTTCCTCTCCCCCCTCCCCCTGATACAGCATTTTGTCATGGGCGGCAGCCCCCTCCCACCCACCCAATTGAAACAAAATCCTGGCTACAGGCCTGACCAGGCTCATTACATATAGTGTCACATGCTATGCTTCTGCCATTGCATGAAAATGCTAGGTGGAATGTATTTGCTATGCCTTGAAATAGAGATTTTCATTGAGATTGCTTCAGCTTCTAAAGCTGACAAAGCACTAAGGAATCGCTCCCAATGAATTTTTTGTTGCCAGATCTTTCTAAAGTGCATCTTAACGTGGTGTCATTTTTGTGATTGATTTTATGTGTTCATGCTTTCAACACTGCAGGCCATGAAAGGAGAAAAGATTCCTGGGGCCGCGTCTGCATCAGAAACATCTCTCGAGGAGCTTGCAGACGACTCTTTCCGTAAGCAGTCTAGCAACATTATGTTGCACATGCTTATTGCACTTGCTTAACAGTATTAGTGCGAGGGCGATGAAGAATAAGATTTATTTGCACACTTTTGCTGAAATACAATTTCGGAAACTCCTGCACCACCAGTGAGTGCTGCAAGAATTATTGGAATCATGAGTGCTCAAAGCCACCTTCGCCCGCAAATGTAAGAAGAATGAAAGGAAACCAGGGCTGGCTTGCTAGAAACAGCATCTCAGCTGAGACTCGGTAAAAGAAAGCACTGCCAAAGCCAGTGCATGAGCCGAGCGGGACTCGAACCACATCTCAAGACGCTCGCGCGCCCCAGCCTTTGTAGTGCTTTCTTTCACCCAGTCTCGGCTGAGATGCTGTTCTAGCAAACTGGGCCAGGCTTTGCTTGCTTGCTGGACCATGTACCATATAAGGACTACATTATATACATGCTTCATAAAATATTAGCTCTTAGGCTTCGTACAAGCTCAGAAATCTCTTTGAATTAAAAGTGACCCGAGTAGTGGCAGCCAGGCGAACGACATGGTGAGAGGTAAACATTATTTTGTCTCGATATGGCCAAGCTAGCTCAAAAAGCATGCAGATTGTGTCTGCTACAGGCACTTATACTTTGTTTCAGCTTCGGTCCGAGCGTTGCCAATGTTATGAGCCGAAGGGCCAATCAAACAGCGAAAGAGGCACAACGTCATGGCGTGCTCTCTGCAGTTGATAGGAGCAGCTGCTATTCGCCGTCGCTCTGTGCGCGCTCCTCTGCCGGCTTGTCCTATCAAGCGCAGAGAGCACGCCATGACGCTGCGATTTGGCTCATAACATCGGCCGCGCTTGGACCGAAGCTGAAACGAAGTATAGTAGTTTCCCCCTCAAACACTACAAGTGTTTGATAAGCATTTTTAGAGTGCAGCTCTTAGGCGCCCGTTTCCGGCTTGAGCGGCGTCGGCGTAACCAAGGTCACCTCAAGGTCATGTGACCCCCTCCCCCACCGAAGTCACGTGACACCCCCCCCCCCCAAGGTCAGGTGACCCCCCCCCCCGGAGAATATTAAAGAATGAGGGGAGGAGAAGGAGGGGTCTACCCTCCCCTCAGTACCCTTCCCTCCTCCTCAAGAGCTGCGCTCCAATTCGGCGTTACAGGGAGTTGTAAACGGCTTTCACTTTTTCAATATGTTATTGCACCACCAACTTCAAGTAAAGATAGCTATAAAAGCCTAAAGGTCATTTTGTCAACTGCTCTTTCCACATCCTATCAATCTTCATTGCTTTTTCCATACGAAGGAGTGGCACAGCTCTCAGGATTCACACGTTCCCGTGCATGCTGCAAGACAGAGTGCAATGATTTGCAAAACAATTTATTGCAACAATCTTTTTTTTTTTTCTGCATCTAATTTGGCAATGCATTTTATTTTCAGCTAACATCTTGACAGCAGAGCAAGGCACACAGCAAAATGTCATCTTCACAACAACCTTCCCAACCCAGGCGAGTCGGATTTCGTTGTAGCTCGACAGCTGTTTTGATGCGCCACGAGAATGCCGGTGCTATTTGGTCACTGAAATCAGGATCTCTCCTTTTAAGGTGTAGCCCAGCTGGCCATTTCGACAGAGACAGGCTTCGCAAGTTGCATCTGGCTCCACCTCCTGATGTATATATTGGGACGTTTCACAGTGAGATTAACGTTAATAAACGAGGAACCCTTTATAGCACGTCGTTTGCATGCTTAGCAACACAATCGGCTGAAGTAATACCATTGCCTTGGTGACATTCTAGGTAAACCTGCTGTAGAACGTCTGTTTCTTGACTGGACTATCTGACTGTTTGGGGATTCAGGATTATGTGAATACTAGTACCAACAAGAGAGTGAAGAGTGTAAACGAGTAAGTATTTCTGCGTAAAGAGGAGACGGAAAAGTAACCTATGTAAACTGTCCTATAAACCAGTTCTAGCCCCTGAAATTTCAAACAGGTACTGCTTTCTCAAAATTGCTGAACAGCCCTTAGCATGCCAAGTGAATGCCGATGTTGCCTTTGGCAAAAAAAGGTCTGCAAATACACTCTGGGTGAACTGGAAGAGGCCTTGACAGTGATGATGATTTTCATAAGTTGTCATTCTTGAAGAGGGAGGGGTGTGGTTAGACTTCCAATGACCCTCATGTTGACATCTATTGCAGGATAATTTTTGCTTGTGCAAAATAATGAACACCATAGGCGTAGACTATGGGGGGGGGCATCGGGGCTCGTGACCCCCCCCCGGGCCATGATCCTTAGTTGTCTTGTAAATGAATGTTTGACCTGATATTCTCCAGCCTCAGGCTTTATTGCCATGTATTAAAGAGAATATAAAGACTCGTGGCCGAGTGGATTAATACTTCAGAAGCACAGGAACCTAGGTTCTACCCCCACAACTTCGCAGCTGGCACAAGCATTTTGTTTTTCAGATTTCTGCTTGCCGGCGCATGCGCCGTGGTACAGGCGATTAACACACGGCTATGCTTGCAAGGTGATTGACATTGACACACAGCGACGGACACATGGAAATGTACCCCCTAAAATAAACTACTGATAATTGCCGGTGTAAAAAAAAAATTGTGCGGACCCCCCCCCCCCCCCCCCCCCCCCCCCCTTTGGAGAACTTCTCAGCCTGCCCTCCCCGGGGAGGTGAAAAGTCTACGCCGCTGATGAACACAGACTGCAGATACTATACTGTGTGATGCACATTAAAGACTATAGGGCCTCTAAATTCATCAAACACAAAGTTGGGGCCGAAGTTGGCCGAGCGAACCGATTGGCCTATCACGATGATGACTTCACACTTTTTTCGCCAACGTCCAATTGGTGCGCTTCACGAACTTTCGGCTCCAACTTTGTGTTTCACGAGTTTAGGGCCGTAGGTCTACAGTTGTACTATACTGGCTAAATTGCTCCTCTACCCGGTTCATCCACCACAGTACCTTTGCCAATTATAAACAGAGTAAGGTGTCATTTGGGAACATCTATCCCCAGCAGAACCATGAGTATAGTAGTTGCACAGGGATATTTACCTTCTCTAAGGCTAACTTTAGTTAGTTAGTCTGACAAAGGTTAAAAAGGCATGCGCAACAGATACACACTGTATACGTGACGATGCGGCTTTTAATGCTCGAACAGCGATGAACATTGGGTCCATCGAAATGGGAGGAAAGCGAAACAAAAGAGAAAAAGGGAAGGCAGGAGTGGTTCACTTCATGTACTTGTCATTGTTCTCTGCAAGAATCTTGGCGGAGGACTTGGCATCATGGAAGAGGTCGCTGACCTCCCGGACGTCGTCCTTGCGGATGGATGTCCGGCCGTTCACCTTGGCCAGCAGGCTTGAGGGACTCAGCAGCTGAGCCGCGTATCTGGTCAGGCGGCAATGTTCAAACGCCTCCATTAATGAGAAATCGACAACTGAGCACCAACATTTTCAAAAAACACCCTGCAGTTCTTTTTGTTCTTTTTTCATGTTTTTTTTTATTTTTTTTTTTTTAGAATTGGCCCAGCACACTAATCGGCCAAGGGTGAACAAATACAAGGCAAAAGAGTAACTGCAATTTAGTTGTAAGAAATGAAATCCCGCGATAGACTGCTGCGATTGAAATATTGAAATACAGGAAGCTGTGCATGCAGGCCTGGCAGCCCGATGGGAAATGTTACGCGACCTCAGCACACTCAAAATGGCTGCCCCCTTGGAAGCTTGCACTAGGGAGAAACAGTGCCGAGTAATCCAGTTTCTTGGTGCAGAGGGCAAAGAGTCCATGGATATCCAACGCGGGATGTTGAACCAGCATGGAGGCACCTGTATGTCATATCAACAGGCACACGAGTGGTAGTAGTAGTACCAAAGCGGAGAGTCGAGTTTGACTGATGCACTCCGCACCGGCCGGGCTCAGAAAGGGAGTTTCCTCCTTTCTGGCTGCTTCAAAAGGGGAGAGATTATGGCTTTTTCTTAGCGCGCAGCTCTTAAGCACCCGTTTCCGGGTTTCGCGACGTTGGTGTAACCATTCTAAATTTAGCTGAAAAATCAACGCCACGTTACCTCACCACCAATTCAGTTTCCCCGATAAATTCAGCGAGGAAAATTACGTCACATAACTTGCTGTCACGTCACCTATGAACAAATTCAGTTTCTCCGCTAGATTTAGCGGGAAAATCGCCATCACGTGACCTCACGTGGCATTAATTTTTCAGCTAAATTTAGCGGGAAAACTGGGAGGAAGCGAGGGTACGGAGGAGGAGGAGCATAAACTTCCCCTCCTCCTCAAGACCTGTGCTCAAATTTCGCATTACAGGAATTTCTAAACGTCTTTCAATTTTTTTAAAGCTTTTAGGCTTGGTGGCGGAAGCTACCAGCCGTTACAAAGGGTACAGCCGTTCATCCATCCATTGCTTCATTATGCTGACGAAGACCAGGGAGCACAGAATGGGGTGTATAAGCTGGGCACATGCTGTGTGTGTGATGTCATGTGACGTCATGAGGCCACATGGCTGTGATGTGACACAGTGTCATGATGTCACGTGATGTTACAGGACATAGAGGTGTCACATGACGTCAGTGTTGCATATATGACTTTGAACTATGTGTAATGGTTGAACATGACGGGCACAGGTTTACTCTTGGGGCAGCAGAGCTTGTTCCCAACTGATTACAAGATGTCTGATGGTGCCGGCACCGAAAAGCGCGAGGATATCTGAATCCTAGTTTTGGCATCGCCTTCATTTGCAGATTTATCGGTAACTATTCTGAATTCAAAGATACTACATAGTATGGTGGAAAGAGTAAGGCCCAGGTATTAACAAAATGCAGTTAGTTTAGGTAGCTTAAAAAATTGGCAAAGCACCCCTTGATGAAACGGGGTGCTTTATAAAGCTTTATAAAGTAAAAAAGTCATAACATGCTGCAAAGATGCCTGAGAAACTATCTTTCGTGTTCTCTATTGCGACTCTAAAAGGCCCAGAGCCCACGATTGATGCAGGTCGCCTTTGATGACAAGCTGTGACCAAATCGCGGCGATTTGCCCAGTGCGGGGTCAGGCCCGTGGTGTCCGATAGCAGGGTCATAGTAACCCCGATCAACTTGCCATATATAGAGTTCAAATGTTATCGATGCCTATCAACCTGCTGATCTTCCATAAATTGCAGTTATGTCTCATTAACACAGACCACATTAATGTGGATTTTCCACTGTGTAGACAGAACTACCGAGGACAAACTGGGCAAACTTGCACATTTTTACCTCGTTATGGACAATGGTTGGGGGTCACGGAGGTGTTCGTATTAATGAGACATTGCCATACAATGATTTGGCTCCGGCATGGTCTACAG